>NC_037595.1:12064178-12280064 GCF_003073045.1 Pomacea canaliculata
TAACATGTACAAAAAGTGGTGACTGTAAATTTGCTGTAAAATGAATACCTTCCAGCAAATGTTAAATTATCTACAGATTCGCATGTAAATAAGGTTTTGATCATGGTCTTTGAAGTATACGATGTTTAGGTTAGCCAAAGCAAATTCTCTAAAAGACATAAAGACATATCAATCAAAGAAGCAGACAATCTAAGACTTGGCAAGTTAATTTACAATAAAAAAAAGAAAAAGAGCAAGGACAAGATAGGATGTTTAACCTGTTGGGACTTGAGTGAGTAAGTCTGCTACTTTTTGATGTTACTCGCCATCCACCCAAAGTCTTCTTCACTCGCTCCTCAAACATTGCTGACAGACGAAGGGTCATTGAAAATATCTGTGTAGAACAAAAGAAAGAGTAAAAAATGTTGAAAACACACTTTCTGGGGTGTACAAAGGAATATAAAAGATAAAAATGATAAACTAAGAAAAATGTGTACTTTTACAGCCTAAATCAGGGAAGCAGATAGCAAAGTGGTTAGGGCACTAATACCCAAACACTGGTTCAATACCCATGTGCCACAGCAAACATCCAGTCCACCAACCCACCAGTCGACAACGAGTACCCAACTCCATAAAGAGTTCACAAGAAAAGTGTGTTCTTTAACTTCTCATCCACCAAATAACCTACAAAGATCAAGGAACAATTTTTTCTTTTTCACTGCCCAAACATATATGGGCGGCCTGTGCTCCTCGACGAATAACAAGGAACAAACTAACTAAACAAACATATACTGTGGTCACCATAATATGAAACAATGTTAAATTTGTACACCTATATGTGTGAATCATCTTGTGTATCTTCATACAGACATGAACATTATGTATACAGCACACAAAGTCAAATTTAAAAAAAATAAAACACCACCAACCCTTGATCTTTTGTTGGTGTTGAAAAGCCTAGAGTTTGCAAAAATAAGACGAACATCTTTTGCAAATGCAAGTGGAGATTCATAAGCACCACTCTCCAAATGCTGACCGACTGTTTTAAAGTCCATGGGATTCTCCACGACATTGTGATAATTCTGCAAAAATAAATAAAACTCTCTTATGAGTCCCAAAACAATGTGATGCTGCAAATTCTTTAATAAACCTTTTCAAATCTGTCAATTTAAGCCATTTAATGCATTAACATTGATAACTCCATACTGTTCAGATAATAAAAAACAAAAACTAAGAAAAGAAGACAATGGTTTTTATCCACCTTAATTTCTGGAAACTTTCTTTTATTCAGTGTTATGATATACAAGTGGGAATGTCAAAAACACTATTAAAATAAATTGTTGATATTAAAATTTATTTCTTCAAGTACTTACCAGATGGCACGACTATATGGAAATCACCCTACTAGCTACTTCTCAGTCCCAGCTGTCCCAATGACCAACAGGGAGAATAATAATAAATGTGTGATTTATAGAGTGCCTAATCTCACTAAGGCACATGCTCTCAGTACTTAAGTCTCGTAGGAGACATGGACAGAATACAAAGGATGGAAGGGACAAGTAATAAAAGACAAACATATAAGACACAAAGAGGAATCAGGGAACAAACAGTAAGGATGGAGAGTGTCATGCTATGCTGAGCTACCAAAATGCTACTGACTGCATCCAGAGTGAACTGCAAGGTCTCTCGGGTAAAACCTATCAAAAGTGGAGTCAGACCACTAGCCTATAGCCTGATTGAAGTGAAGGTATACATTTCTAGAAAAGGCTAGGATAGTAATTATAGCTCATATACCCTGACTTTAACCAGACATTCTGCCCATGGAGATAGCTCTACATATGCTGCTCTGAAGATTGCTTTTGTCCATCCAAAAATCATCAGTGTCAAGGGTAAGAACAGGCCAAATCAACCCACCGCTATGAGAGGTATATATGCAAGGCTCAAGCCAGGTCCTGAAGCCTTTCTGGATCTCTGGGTGTCTTTCTCAAAAGTGGGTGAAAAGTAACTTCCTTTTGATCAAGCAAATAACCTAATCTTGGCCAAAAACCCAGGGTGGATAAGACAGGAGACAGCCATCATCTCAAACTGCAGACAGGCCAGGTCAGAGGACAGGATATGAATCTCTGACACTCTAGCCACCAAAGGGACATTAAAGAAGCTTCAAAGAGGCTTGAGATAAAAATAAAGGCTCAAAGACAAGGGAGTTCAGCAAGGTAACAACGGGGGAGGGGGGCCGATATTTTGCCAAACTTTGATTTCTAATCACTTTAAACAGTGGTAGCTTTCTACGTCATTTTTGGGTTGTCTGGGAAGTTAAAATAAAATGTTCAAAATCACTGTCGCTCTACACTATTAATTTTAAGATTCATAAATTTTTGAACAGAAGTTCTGACTACAGGCCCTGAATTGACATAGGTGCAGCTTTCATTCAAGCACCTATTATGGCTCTGGTGAAAAGCACTGGAGTTGTTAGCCCTCCATATCAGGGCAAGTTCCAATTTTGTATTGGTCAGCCTAGCAATTTAACATAGTGAGAAAAGCAGATTTGAAGCACCAAAGACATACTGGATATGCTGCTGGGTCCACTGGCTCTTTGAAAGGCTCTGCATCTTCACATTCCAGCATGAGGCCTAACAGCTCCCAACACTGGTCTCTCCAGTCAATGGCATCAGCAGGCATCTCTGTTCGTGTACGTTTGCTGTTGCGATGATCATCGCTGACCTAGCATATTAAAAAGCAGCTGGTAAGCAGTTGTATAAAAAACAAACTCATATGCAAAACATGTTTTGATAACCCTTTTTTTATATAAAAAATTCCAGCTCTCAATTTACTATGTATATAAGCCTAGAATGATTCATCTTTATTAGATCAGTTTGGTTTTTTTTGCTGACCTTTTTGTGTTTTAACTGGTAATAAAGCTAAATGTAAAAGTAGCGAGGCTTTTAATCTTATCTTCAATATTAAAAACATAACCAACATACATTTCCCTCAACTCAATATCAGAAAGGACAAAATAGAATTTAAGGAACTTACTCGTTTGCGCTTATTTGAACTGCCTGTTGTAGAATCATCATCATCATCATCTGTGTCAGAATTTCCCCAGTGGAACTGTTGCCCATGACTTAACTTCTCAAGGATTGGCATAGGGTCACGACAGTTTGTATCACTGCAATAAAATATGCCTGCTTCATTTTAGAATTCAATAGTTTGACATGCTCCATAATTTGCATGGCCCGTATTGTCAGCTAAACTTAATCATGATGTCCTCCTTCAAAAGCTATATCCTCAAAAGACTTCATTTTAAAACTTAAAAAAATGAAAATAAATTATCTCTGTTTTCTTACTATATCATCATTTTCGTTATCAAACTAAAGCGTTTAAGTCTCATCTTGGCTCAAAACTAAAACATGCTCTTTTTTATTATTATTGCTATATTTGCCCTTAGTAGGAGATAAAAAGAGACGTTATTCTGAAAAGAATTTTACATTTGAATCTAGTACTTCCTTCTCATGAACGATCAATCTTCTCAGATTCTTCTTTTAAAACAAAACAAACAAAACTTGCCTATCAGCACAAACCAATCAGCAAATAGGTGTCATTCTGAATTGGTATTTCAGGCATCATGACTGTGTTAACACTAGCACCAAGACATCACAATTTGTTTAATATTTTAAAATCTTTCAGTACCAGACAACATGCTCTCTGCAGTCGAACATAGTTCAAAACATGCTGAACTGAGTCATGCACACCATGTTTCTGTCTCATTGCTCCCTTGAGGAGCATAGGGCCACATTGTTTCTGTCTAATAAAAGCCAATAAAAAAAAAATGTCCATAATGCTGCTTATTATTAATTTTGTTTTGCATGATGCCCGCTATAATTTCCCATCATAAATATGCAAAACCCATTTGTTGATATCTTAAAAAATAGTGTTGTGCTGCCTGTCAGGACAGAACTGGTTTAAAGGAATTAGTTGAAAAATGTTCTTTACATTCTTATAAAGCTCAACAATCTTGGTGTGGGATTACGCTATTGTCCATTCCCAGCAAAGCACTGACCAGAATCATCCTGGAGAGGCTGAAGAATGCCCTAGACAAGAGATTGAGGCAAGAACAGACAGGCTTTAAGCAGGGTAAATCATGCACAGACCATATCGCTACACTACAAATTATCATTGGACAGTCCATCAAATGGCAATCACCACTCTACGTGACTTTTGTTGACTTTGAAAAGGCTTATGACACCATAGACAAGGAAACTATCTGGAAGTTGATGCAGCGCAATGGATTTCCACGGAAGTTCACTGCCATCATCCAGCATCTGTATGAGGACTCAACATGCCAGGTGATTCACAATGGGAAGCTGACTGACCCCTTCGCAGTGAGGACTGGAGTGAGGCAAAGTTGTATGCTTTTGCCAACAATCTTCCTGATTGTCATAGATTGGATCATGAGAAGAACAACTTCTAACAGCAACACTGGCATTCAGTGGACCTCTGCCTAGCAACTTGAGGATCTCGACTATGTGGATGCCCGTTGTCCCAAAAGCAGCAACACGCACAGACAAAGCTCACCTGGCTCTCAAAAGATACAGAGATGACTAGCCTGACCATCAACGTCAAGAAGACAGAAGTAATGTGGGTCAACAATAAGCAAGAAGCCCTGCTCCAACTACATGGGGAATGTATTACAGAGTCTGACCGTTTCACCTACCTTGACAGCATAGTCAGCAAAGATGGAGGTGCAGATGAAGATGTAAACAGCCCAATAAATAAAGCTAGGCTTGCATTCCACATCCTGCAACCTATCTGGAACTCCAAGGCATTATCTCTATACACTAAGATGCACATCTTCAATGCAAACGTAAAGTCAGTCCTTCTCTATGGATCTGAGACATGGCATGTGACAAACGCCATCACCAACAAGATTCAGACATTTGTCTACAGATGTCTGCGCCACATCCTCAGCATCAACATCTCCAATACAGACCTGTGGGAGAGAACCAACCAAAAACCTGCCAGACAAGACATCAAGAAGTGGACTGGATCAGTCACACCCTGCGAAAGCCAACTGACAATATAACAAGACAAGCTCTGGGCTGGAACCCACAAGGGAGGAGCAGGGCTTGGAGACCCAGACAGACATGGAGTAGATCGGTAACAGAGAGGCGGGGGAAGCTGGCATGACATGGTCCCAAATGGAAAAGGATGCCCAGAACCGGATCTGATGGCATGGTGTAGTTAAGGCCCTATGCTCCACTGTAGGTGAATAGGAGCAAGAAGACAACAATCTTAGTAAAATAAAAATATTTCTGTGAGGCAGACCTGATCACACGCAGGATTGTTTCTGTTACAATGGCAGCGCTACGAGATATTGGGGTTCCATCTTCATTAAACTTCTTGGCATTCCTTTCTATGTGTCGCACATCCCACTGCAAAGCACTGATCCTCCTGTGAAATTATTTCAGAAAACTTCAAATCATTTCACTTTTTTTAATATCGACTGCTGGAGTAGTGTAAAATATATTTTTAAATATCTTAATGGCAATAAACAAAATTTTTGTCTGCACTATTATTGCAAGCTCTACGATTCTTAGCCTGTCTGCTCAAAGGTATGTTTTTTTTTTTTACATAATTATGCTGAAAGCCTCAAATTTGTTCTATGCAGCAGACTACCACAAATGGAGCAACAGCTCACCTATAGTATCCGTTCTCCAATCTGGCCTTGATGGTGCTGAGGTCGATGGGATATTCAATGATGTATGCATACAAAGGAAAAGCATTGAGGTCCACTGGTGCATTAAAAGGCTCTGCCACCGAATGCATCATCACAACCTCCAAGCATTGAAGGATGCGCTCTGTCTCAACCTCCCTGCCAAATGATGACCATTCTCCAGGCTTTGGCAAGTACAGAATGCGCTTGAGCTCCTCTGGGTCAACAGGTACTCCTCCCCCTATGCTGCTAGGTAATACTGTAAGCAGCCAAACAAAAGACTGTAAACAACAATGGACCTGAAGCGATGAATCAGCCATCAACAAAACTCCTAGCATTTAGCATCTGGTGCATGCATCAACAATGCAAGCATGAGTTGTAGCTGCTAAGCACTGGAAGTACTGGCATACATCATTATGGCCAGTTAAAGATTTTATTATAACTAACACTTACAAATGCTCTTCAAAAGGTAAGAGGCACTGCAGACAAAGGTTAACACCAATTATGAGGAATGTTATTTTCTAAGAAAATGCGAGATTCTTGTCAGGAATATTAAAAATTAAAGCTTTTATTTTCTCAAGAAAAGATCAAACAAACATTGACAACATTTTTGTGAATGCAAGAGATAGGTATGGTTGCTATAACAGATACTTAACACATTTTTTTTTTTACTTATCTATTTCAAACAATGGGCTTCAACATTGCAGATTATTTTGATGCAAAGAAAAGGAAGAAGAAGACAAAGACATTGCTTGGATAACAAAATAAGGACACAAAATAATCTTTTAGCAACAGATTTTATCTTTACTTAACCTATTTCATCTACAATCTAGTTCATTATCAGATATACAGTTTAAGCTAAAAATGAATTTAAGGGCAACAGAAGAAAATTGCATACAGTTTTCATTAATAGGCTCCATATCCCAAGGACTCAGTCGTTCGTACTCTCCATTGTCCCAGCTGTAAAGAAAGGGGCAAGGTCTAATTAGTACTGTTGTACACTTGTACATCACCTGGTCATTTTGTCTCCCAACTCATTTCTCTTTGAATAAATGCTACTTCAAAATACCCTGTATATGAAACATGATGAATAAACAGCAACAACTGGATAAAATCTTACAACTTATCTGCATAATGCACATCCAATTTCTCATTCTACATGACGAATAACTTAAAGTTATTCATCTGTCCATTCCTTAAAAAAAAAAACCCAAATAGTACACCTAATGCCTGCAAGTCTACTTACTGGACATAAAAGCACTGGAAGGGACTATCTGGAAACTGCATGTGTAGTGGACTCTGGCTTTTTATGACACCCATCCACCACTGGTCATCGATCATGGAGCGAAAGCGATCTCCTGTAAGATATGACAATATAAAATCTATAACTACTTAATTCTCTGCTAGCATAATGAATTTGCGTAGACCCATGTGGATCCATGCATGTCTTGGGGTTTTCTGAGTTCATGTATACGACAATAATAAAGACTGGACAACTGTCTGAACACCCATGTCAGTTATTAGTGATACCAGTTCCTATCAAATTCAATGATTTTGCTCAAAAATATGTAAACAAAAAAGATATGAAATCAAGTCATGTAGCTAGGTGAATCACATTTGATTTAGAAATACAGGTTACACGAGTTATGTTAAAAGCAAATACAGCTAGCTAAGAAGAGGACTCATGGTCTAACCTAGAATGCTTCACAACGAATATGGCAATTTTTAAGCCCTTTAGTAAACTGGGCCACCAGGTGGGTATCTGACACTGCATCGATCTGCAGGCTGTTCATTCTGGAGCATCATGGAATGTTCGATGACCACCTCATCACGCTGCTGTCGGTGATTATAGAGACTGGCAATGGTATCAACATCTTTCTGCTTGCCGTATGCCTCCACCAGGACAACCAAGATCTTTCATGTCATGAGGGAACATCAAAACTATATAAAAACATGCCACATTCTGAGGCATCCAGTTTATGGTGAGAGCTAACTCGACCTCTTTTTCAACTCATCAACAGACTGAGTTGATCTACGGAAAACTTTTGAAGGTGGAATGGCTGATATGTTCAAGAAGCCTCTGCTGTGCTGTCGCCTTCTGCAGCCATAGTGCACTTCGTTGCTGAGATCCTGTTCGCAGCGCCAATTGATGTGATCAAGTGGTAGGGGTGTGATGTTCCTGAGGAGTAACTTCCTCTCACGCATTCAAAACAGATGCAGGAATAGCGCCAGCAGAAATATTATGACCTTTATTCTCCACAGTTTTGCTCTCACATCAAACTCGTCTCTCTTTTCTTTTTACGTCATTACAACTATGACATTTCTCTCTCCTTGTCTCGTTTCAGCTCTGCTCTTATATACCTTCCGGAAAGCTAAACTTGCCACAATGCACCTGTACCGCCAGAGCAGTTAGGAGCTTTAATCCTAGCCAATCACTGCCAAGTATCCTCTTTTGCGATACCTCAGCAGGTCCCGCTATAAACTAACAACAAACGCCAGCTTACCAGTCATCTACGCCTTTTTCATCATTTTCAAGCTTATTTCTGACACTAGACTTGTTCATCATTATCATAAGTTATGTTTATTTATTTCTACATGGTTTGTAACCATTAAAATCCACTGTATACAAGACTAAACATCAGAAAGATCATCAATTATATATAAGCCTGTCTCAAATTAAATATTTTTTTTAATATGATTTGGTACACTTGTCTTTGGATTTACAAAAACATGCGGTTTTACTATGGAGTAAAGTAAAAATTGTTTCTTTCTCTTAACTTTGAACTTTAATGAAATTTTTTTATTTGTCCTCTCATAACTGACTTTTTTAATGATTATTTTTTAAAATACTTCAAATTTGTGTGCACCTAAGGATCAGACTCAAAGGTAAAGGAATGGACTCAAAATGTTAAATCTTTCTCCAAATAATCTTTATAAAAATTCTGCCTCTTCTAGTAAGGCTCTACGCTGCCATATCTGCTCAGACCAAACTGAAACATTTCTGATGATTATTGAATGCAGCCGTTCATAAAGCTAATGGTAAAAATACTGTGATTTATCCAAGAGTCTATGATACTTCTCTTTTACTTTCAAAGCAACCCCTTTAGTTAACTTTCTCTTGAAAATAAACCAAAGAAAACTAGTCAGTATTTCAAGACAACAAACCTGTCTTCCATCGGCGTCTGTAAGAGATGTCAAAATGTTGCCTCAAGACTAGAAAATCAATGACATCAGGCATGTCATGATACCTGCAACAAAGTCAGTAAAAACATACCCCCAATTTTAGATTCTCATTTATCTCCTTTTTTGTTTTTAGTACAAATTAATCTTACAATGGATAGCAAGTTTTCCAAACCTAAAAATCTTAAAAATGGCTTGTGACTATTTTCATCTTGCAACACTTTTCTGTCAGCGGAAGGTGCTCTCACACACACACACAAAAGGAATGACTAATGCCTTTTAAAACAAAGATACAATCACCTTATGGTAAAGGTGCGACCAAGGAGCCGACCGGTCTCTTGGTTGATAAATGCAAGTTTCAAACTGACAAGGCGTGGTGGTTTTACTTCATAGCGAATCCCTACGATCTTTACAAGCTCAACTTCCTGGAGGGAAAAAAAATATGCAAGCTTTCATGTTCAAAATAATAAAATTCAAAATAAAGCTGTGTATAACACCAATATTGAGGACAGGGATGTCTTTTAAAAAGAAATATGTGGTTTTAAATAAAAAGAGTAGAGGTATGGAGAGGCAAAACAACCTTAGCAAGTAAGCACAACATAAGAACAGGTCTGCAAGTAGGATTGCATGCAAGGAATTAGCACTAACCCTGAGATTGGGGATCTTGTGCCATGGTTGGTTCATGTTGGGGTTGATCTCATAAGCATTATGGCGCAGCACAGCCTGCAGGTACAATTCATGTCCCTGTCGGAAGTACATTACTTCATCACCCATCTGTGGCACATAGGGTGTCTTTCGAGGAATAGTCCCAGTCAGCCACTCTGGAGGACGAAACTCCTCCTTAAGCTCTGTAACTTGTGGCAAGTTTTTCCCATTTACTTGCTTCTGCTGCAAGAGAAAGAAGTATTAATGTTTCAGAAATTTCAACCCAAGAATTTTTTTTCAATATCACAACATGCACAGAATACCGTGGTGACAAACCACTGTGCCACAGACCACAGTCAGCTTGGGATCTATTATTCTAAATCATGGACATCTTTTATACTCAAGGGTAGCAAACAAAAGATGCCAAACTTAAAAGGCAGCTATTTTCCAGACACTGTGCCAAAATATTTTAATCAAGTCACATGCTGTCCATAAAAAGACTTTAAATAAAGCCCACCTTTGTAGACTTGTGTTTGCTGTTTGGAGCAAACCTTTTTTGAATTCGCTTCTTTGCCTCTGCCTGTTGGTCACTCCTCTTTAGTGCTGCCTCAAGAGCTTCATTTTCATGATCGTCTTCCTCATCTTCATCCAAGTCATCAGCCTCTTCATTGTCATCTTCAGCATCATCTTCACTGGAAGAAATATGCTTTTGCTTGGGTTTTCGCTGTGAACGTCGCTTGGGAGGTTGTAGGTTGCTGCTGCCTTCCATTGTCCAGTCAGAGTATTCACTTGTGTCACTGATAATGTTTTGTCAAAAAAAATTGCTACCACATAATCTGATGATGACCAAACTCCTGCTTAATCAGAGGCATCACAGCTCTTTTATCTCCATGAAAAGAAAGCAAGGGAGAAAGAAAGAATACAAAGAGGACATCATGACCTTCACATGCAAAGTCAGCTCCCTTTAATTTTATTGTGAGGGGGACAATCTGTTCCTTAGTTACGAAGTAGTAGCCAACAAAGGATTCTAAAGAACTAATGGTTAATTTTTGCTGCCCTAAGTAATTTTAATGATTCTTTTGATTTATAACAATTTTGTAATCTTAATCCCGCAAGAAAATTTGCATGTGGCAAATTCACCCCTAGAAATTCAGATAGACTACAGCGCTCAACAGCTTTTTTCTATTAAATTAAAATTCATGCAGCAGTTTTATGGGTTTACCAATAAGATTGTATACAATTAATATCAATTATCTCTTTTTATTATTGATGACCTGCTGCCCACCATTTTAAGGATTTTACAATTTTTCTTGCTTGTCCACCAAACATATATTTTCAATGAAATTGCATAATTCTGTATTTGAATTAGCTCATAGTGATTAAGGACTGTACAACGGTCATCACTGAGCCCATCTCATTTGTGACTTTTTACGACTTATGTATGAGAACTAGTAAGCATGCAGAAATGTGAAGAGAAGCAAGAATGAAAACTGAGCACATTTTACCTGTCCTGCTCCGATGGAACATTGTCCGACTCATTCTCTTCCTCCTCCTCTTCTTCCTCTGTGTCATAAAGCGCACGAGTGGTCAAGCGATTCCGCGCTGTATGTTCTGGACCTTGCCTGGAAGATCCTGCTTTGGTTGAGGGCTGGTGCTTGCTCTTAGATACTTGGCCAAACAAGGTTGATGGTGTATTTGGTACTGATGGCTTCTTCTTTTTTTCTACTATATATTTCCTGATCTCTTCATCCGCAAATGCTTGACGCTTCTCCTCTGATTTTCTGCAAGAATTTTTTTTTTATCAGCTCATTAACTCTGGACAATTCATCACATTTAGGTATATATTAGCTGTAAATATAATCCTTTCTTCCACCCTTTTTTTAATTTGTTTCAGTTCGGTGATCTTTAATGCCTGATAGAGAGACATTTATCTATCAAATTTTTATCTTTGTAAATCCACTGTAACTCTAATATGCCTCCACTACCTCTCTCTCAAACCAATGGAGATAGATAATCCACCTGACTTAAAGAAACATGAACTGAAACTAATGGTATGCTACCATATCCTTTTTATCCACTAAGCATATATACACTAGCAAACACCACAAAATAAAAGCATGACAGCATCTTTGTGATAGCCTTCATAGTTTTTCATCATTATTCATATGCAAATTTTCTCTCCGTAGAACTGCTAATTAAGACATCTGAACATGAATGAAAATAAAATGGTATATTGCACATCTCCTATTTATCAAAGTACAAGAAAACAAAATAAAACCCAGCAAACATTACACCTTACCATTCTTAATAACAAATTGTTTACACGTCAAAAAAGAGACTCAAGCAAGCTTTATCATTTAAATCAAAACCTGCTATCATTAAAAAAAAAAAAAAAACCCTCATATACAAGTGCAATAAGGTAAAGAGTTATGTGGGAACTATGTATGTGACACTGCCACAGTGGCTATTGTAGCACATTTAGTCTACTTGATGGAAGAAAACCCTTACCTCAAAACGCCATGATTGATGCCTTTAATGATGACTCTTTTACTAAAAGCAGCTGCCCCACTGGAAGATGTGCGCTGGGACATGTTCAAGGATTGCCTCACTCCCTCTCTTTCTCCACTGCGTCTCATCCCTACTCGGCCTAAAATGCAAGCCACTGACATTTTGCAGGTTACTGAATTATATTATTTGTATAACCTGAGATTTATTTCGCATGCTGGTCACAGAATATAACTTTCTCTGTCTCAACATGGAAGTCAAATCTAGAAATAGCCACATTTGCGGACCTCATGCAGTCCTGCTCAGAGAGAGGAAGTGACCAGCATGGGAGATAAAACAGATAAAAACATCATAAACTTCAAGTAGACATGAGACCCTAACCAAAACACAATAAAAGACACATCAACCCATATGACCTTCATCTCTTTCCCCACACTTCGGCTGCTAGCCAGTGAGCACACGGCCTTCGCTTATCTACGTGGCACACACTGGCGTACGCTGCATTGTTGTAATCACAGTAGAGTCTAACTTTTGACCTCCAGACCAATTTGGGAATTCTCTGTTCCATACAGTTACAATATTTTATTTGATTTTACTACAAAAAACCAAAACCTTAAAGCTCTCACCACATAAATGTTTTCAAAATGCTCTTTAAAACAGAGTATCACAGACAGTTGTCTTTATTGTAGGTTAATATATATAAATTTTTCAAAATACTTGTCAAAATTTCATTTGTGGGCATTTGCCACTATGTCGGGAATAGCTAGCAATCACGTGAATTTGCTGTAGTGTGGCAAAAGAGTTAAACAACCAGTGTACCTTGCAGCTGCCTTGGGCGTAGCTGCTGTTGCTGCTGGTGTTCCACAGGTGGGGGGGAGGCCATAGGTAGCTCACCCCCTTCTGCTAAAATCCTCTGGTCTTGCTCTCTCTGAAGCCTCTGAATCATGTCATCGATGCTTGGCCGATCAGCACGGTCCCTGACCATCATGGAGTTGCCATCATCATGCTCATCTTCTTCTTCATCATTATGACCACCAGCCATAGCCTGTCGTCTCCCTTCAGCATGGTAGCTGTGGTCTCGATGTGTGCCAGAAACCGCCTGCATGGGGGCATTTCCTGCTTCATTTGGCTCTGCTTGGTGGCCATGAACTAGGTTTGGGTCACCATCCCCTATCACCTCTGAGTCACCTAAAGCATATATATAAAGGATATTTTGAGAGTAAATTCTCTTTCTTTGAGACTCACAAGATGACGTTGCCATAGGCGATAAAGGGTTAGACTAGTTCTTTAACCATCATAAAGCTTTCTCCCCTAACAGAGCAAGCATGTACCTGTCATGCAAAGCCCTCCACTAGTCAGGTGAGTAACTGCCCTCTAGCAGCATAAAAGGCCAAATGCAAGGCCAACACGCCAGTTTTTTTACCAACACTCAAACAGCGGGAAGGTTGGGATGGCCTTGATATCATGTCATCTGATAAGTCTCAAAGAAAGAAAATTTACTCTAAAAATTTTATTTCTTCTTTGAATGTACTAGATGACATGACCATGAAAGAATAAAGATCTGGAGGGAAGACACAAACAACCACCGGACAAGGCAGGAAGCAACCTGTTGCACTGTCGTGGTTGGCTGAGGTGCCAGAGATGCAGCATGCATGAAAAAAGTCTTTCACAAAAGGAAGCCAAAAGAACAGGCCATTGTGGACAAAAGTCCGACAAGGCAATGATGCAATGGAAGGCAAGACAGTCCAAGCATTGACACATCCTGCACACATGAAGCAACCAGGAAACCTCCAGAGAAGGAAACGCAAGCATCTAAAACACAACTAAAAACAGAACAGTCTTGAGAAGACTTCTTAACACAGTCAGGCATCAAAGGCCTAAAGCGTCATGAACAGTTTCCCTGTGTTAATCACAAACTCCTGGAACTGCAGGTCTGGACTAGGTCCCATACGGGAGCAGGCTAGCGCTTTCTAGAGACTGTAGCCAGGCATCCAAGGCATCGAGCTTACCCAGGAAAGTTTTCGGGTGTCATCCCCCACACAGCACCAATTCTGGAACTGCACAAAACTGGGTCAGCCAGGAGATCAAGAATCTCATCATGTCATCTAGTAGCTCACTGTCTGGGGAGATAACTTCAATGATTAAAGAGCTAGTGTAACCCTTTATCTCCTATGGTCAAGTTACCTAGTACAATCAAAGAAGAAATATCTCGTAGTCTCTTGAAAGGCATGAACTGAAAAAAAATGTTTTTTTAAAAACTTTTTATGGCTTCTTAGGCTGCTGAAATAGTTGTATACTTGTTCTTATAACCAATAAATTTCTAGGTCACTAGTGATATACAAGAATTACAAAAGTTGTCATACCAACCGATCTTTCACTTTTTCAGCTCATACATTGCACTGATAAGTCATTTACAAGCATGTGCCACTTAAAAGCACAAAATGGTCTCATTTGAATAAAGGAAGAAGCTGACCAACCATTTTACCTTCCTAACCACTTGACGCTGAATAAGATGACTAATTTTAAAACAGTTGCGAAAAATACAGAGTAACCAACCAGCTTCATTGATCGCAATCTCTGGGATCAGCTGTTCATCTTTTAAGTTCTCACGACCAGGCACCAAACGTTGCAAAAGTGGGGGATATGGATTTCCATCAATGTTAACAAGGAATGGGGGAGGCATCAGATGAGGAGGCTGCTGTGTCTGCTCATCTAAGACAAAGTTGTTGGTATCCCGGATCAGCGGCCTATAGTCAGTGTGGAAAAACACCTCTTGGGGCACCTGTGGATGGAACAAAGGTCAAGAAAAACGTACTCCACAAGAAGTTCAGCTTAATCCACCAACAATAATTCAAAAGAGCAACAGGGCTTTTTACAAATTGCTAAATCCATAAAAAAAACCACAGACACAGCTTAACATATTTTATGCTTATAATCTACCAGATAATCTCTCATATTAGATAATTCTGATGTCACCTGCTTTATCTTCTCATTTGAGCCAAAACCAAAGAAAAGTAGATGGCCGTGTGAATCTGTTGCAGCAAAACTTTGACCATCTGGTGTGAATTTGCAATCGTAGACTGCTCCATGACCTTGTCCCTGAATCTGAAGCAAATGAAAAAAGTGCCTTTATCTACCTAACCTTCATCTACATGCAGACACAAGGTATAATAAAAAAAAAAATGTAAGAAATAAATTTCTTCAGAATAAGCAATTAAAAGTGTTTTAACCTTCAGCCCTCTGTTAAAGTTTACAGAAAAGTTGCCTATACAGTACAAGACTGGCTCACTGCTTGTAACTGTAGGCCACATTATAAGAAGAACACATCTACAAAGTATCAGGGTATAAGTGGAAGAAATGCCGCCATTTTATATGAATCTGTGGAAATAAAACTTTAACTATTTATATCACTTTATAAAAAAAAAAAAAAAGGAAGAAAAAAAAGGCAAATTCCACATACATTGTTGAAGAAAGTTTTTATCTTTATTCCTGCTACAATGTCCCACACAACAATGTTCCCATCATGACCAGCGCTGACCAAAATCCTGCGGTCCTTAGGATGGGCATCCAACACAAAAACTTCATCTTGGTGTGCCTGAAAATCAAACGACAAGTTCACGGAATAAAGTCTGCTGAACAATATCTTATCCAATGTCTGTCAGGTATAACTATCTAAAAACATCTGGATGAAGATTCTAGCAGCATTTACCTTTTCCACTGTTCTTTCTAAATACAAAACAGTGCTTATTTTGTGCAACCAACAATGTCTTTTTACCTGTAAAATATGCATGAGCTTCCCAGTGTAGGAATCCCACACTTTGATAGAGCAGTCGCTGACAGCTGTTACAACAAGAGAGTCATCTACGTTCCAACTGACCATTGTCACACGGAGTTTGTCCACCCCAGCTGCAATAGCTGCTGCTGTGCTTGCTTCCATGGCAACCACCTCAGAACCCTTGCTAAAAGCCAGAAAGATTGTACAATTACAATGTTTAGTTGTAACAAACAGCTTCACATGCCATCCTTTTGATGATATGTATTCTTTAATTTTTTTTCATCCACTATCTACTTGGCATTTAAACAAGCTCTTCTTAAAAAGTATATGAGCGTGTGTGTGCGTGCGCACATTATTTAAAATAAAACTACCTGTCTAATTTTGTGGCCATGTCGAGTACAACAGCTCGCCACTCCTGCCTTTCATATCGCCAAATACGGGCTGTCCCATCTTCACTGCCACTGACAAATCTGTTTGAGTTGTTGCTGTAGCACATGCTGTCAACTTTGTTCTAAAGACAGTTAAAATTTTAACGTTATGAATTGACTGCACCTATGGCACAATAAGGCACACTCTCCACAAAGTAAATTCACTGCAAAATGGAACAGTTTATATGTCTCACATTTCCCATGCAGCTTAATTATGAAAACTACAAAAGCTTTTCAGAAACCATAGTGACTGCAAACAGGATTTTATCAATTTGATATTGCATTTATCAGAGTGCATTTTTTTTCATTAATCTTCTTTACATATCAGATAGTTCACAGCTTGTAAGTAATGAAATCTTTATTTGAATGTTTAGTTTGCCCTAGCTGTTAAGAAAAATCTACTATCCAGAGCAAATTTTATCAACATTTTAGATCAAGAGAAAGAGATTCAAGATGCAATTCTAAGTAAGAGTGATGTCCCTTTGCCTGACTGGCTACAGACTATTCTTCATCTCCTTTCATCTTTGAAGATCTGCACCACACTTTTCTGTGCTTTTGTTACTCTCTGCTTGCTATTTTCTGTGCCTGCACCATAGTGCTTTTTTTCTGAAATTTCCTTTGTTATTAATTACTACTGAGTTGCGTACATGCGGTCTTAAGAAACTGATCGTCTTACAGCTAACTAGCACCTCAGCATTTGCATATTTTTACAGATTCAAAAATTCACCAAAAAAATTGGGAGCATTGTAAAAACGAAAATCCAAAAGTTAACAAATTCAAAAATTAAAAAAAAACTCAAGGTACTTACAGAATGGGCTTCTAATTCACAAATTTTTTCAGGTTTTGCAGAATTCAGCAGATAGACCCTAATAACATGATCAGAATTTCCAGTGGCCAGAAAAGAGCCACCAGGACTGAAGGAGGAGCACAGCATTTGAGCACCAGCATGGGATCTCTCCACAAACTTCAAGGGCCTAGGACTAAATCAAAAAATTGTTAAATGTGCTATTTGAAAACTACATTATCTGGTTTATTATTAGCTAAATGAAGGGTTAGAAACCTAGTGCACAATAGTCTAAATAGCAAAATATGTAATCAGTGAGCAATGATTGCACAAAAAAAAAAAATCTTGTCAAATCAAGACAAACTGTAATGTAACAAGCTGAGGAGTGTACTTGCTGAAAACTTAGCCTTAACATTTTAGCCTTGTAAAACATTTTGGTATATGTAAGTATATCAACAAAGTTAATCAAAGTTGCTTTCATACTTGAATAAGTTAGTAACAACATTCCACATCCAGAAGCAGACACAGCCATCGGCCCCTGCTGACAGCAATATTCTATTATCTCCCTTGCACTGTGGGCTAAACTGAAAAGAAAAATTAAAAATCAAATTTATCAGCTTTAACAAAAACATCTGATGAATTTTTAAAATGTTTTATAATCCATAATATATTCCAAAAAATTCTCAATCTGCTACATTTTTCCACAAGGTGTAATAATGGTGTAATAATATTTTTACACTACTTTACCTGTAATGTGTTGATGGCACCAGTATGACCCTGTAATACTGCCAGTGGGGCCTTTGTCCGCAGACACCACACCCTAACCATTTTGTCACAGCTGCTAGAGGCAAGGAGGGTGTTCTCATAGTTGACAGCCAAATCAGTGATTTCAGAAGAATGCCCACGCAGTGTGGCAAGGAGACGTCCACTGTCAGCATTCCAGATCTTGACAAGAGCATCATCGGCACCCTAGCGATAATAATGAAAATAAAAAAGAATTGCAAGTGCTTAATTTTCAAAATGTTTGTTTCCCACCGCTACTTTTCTTTTTAAAGAATGAACAGAGGTAACATTCTTTCCTGCTTCACAAATACAGGTAAAAAGTAAAAGATGAACAGTCCCAAAGCCTTGCAGCCACAGAGGCAATGAACATGTGACTCACCACGTCTAAGGTGTGACACATTTAAGGTGAAACCCAACCCCTTCCATCCACCAGTCACACAATTCGAACTAAAAGGCTTCTGGGAAAAGTCAAGAGCTGTTTTCAGCAACAGCCTGAACAAGCCTCATACCAACGATCACCAGCTCCACAGTCTAGAATATTAATCTATGGTAATTCCCCATGATATGTAGTTAATCAAAATTAAATTCTCAAAAGTGAATTTTTAATGCCTGAGAATACAATTCTATTTCTGTACTACGACTAACACCACCACCACACAATCCTTCCAGAGAGTAAATGAGATTTGATTTTGCTTCATTTCTTTTCACCGGCCTTCTCCAAAGACAGTGGCACACAATTACATCACATATGATCTAATCTACAGAAATGCTGCAGGTCTTCCTAGTACTAGTAACAGTACTAGTTGTGGCAGTACAAAATAATATAGATACATAAAAAATTATAATAATAACAACAATAATAACAAATCTCAAGAACATAATTGAACAAATATACTTACAGTAAAGATGTATCTGCCAGTCCTGTCATAAGTCACACAGTACACTGCTGATAGGTGGCCAAGCTTGCGGTCATGCATGACTAACTTTGAGTACAGAGACACTGTCAAACTGCCAGCAACTCCACTTGCAGTACGAGCATGCAGAGTTTGTACTAGAGAGAAAAGTCAGACATTCATACAATCAGCCCTCACAGAATCAAGATGATACAGAATAAGTTTTAGGAGAAAAATGCTATGCGCATTACAAATCAAAGAATCTGTTCAACCTTTACTGATGAAATGATGAAAAGGCATTTCAAAATTTCTTTTTACAAGATAACTCTCCCTGTGATTTCATACTTGGAAAAAAAAGTTATTTCAAAGTATCTTGAAAATGGAGGATTGTCAGCTTATTTCATCTAGTTTTACTCAATTCCTTATTAAATATTAAGATCAGTTTCTTCTAGAGTTTGAAAAGCAGAACTTTGTTTTCTCTTTTTATGTAATTAAGGACGTTATTAAGAGTGACCTGTGTCAGGAAAGATCAAGAAGAAAAATTAGCTTTGTTCCAGAAAAATATCAAATGCCCTAAATGGTAGTTTACATATCCTTAAATTAATCAATATAGTAAAACGTTCTTATTACCCTTCCCTATTACAGCCCCTGCTGTCCTACAATCCAAACAATTTTCCCAGACATATTTCACTATATAAATGTCATCAAAATACCTCCCCACCTGACTCATGATCAACAGTTTGTGCTTTATTACGACTTTTTCTGCATTGAAAAAATTAAAGTATATTTTACAATAGACTGCTTCTGGCTGATTGTTGACTAGATATTATGATTTCCTGCAAAAATCATATAAAATCAAGTAAGTATATTTTTAAAGAAACCGCTTGTTGATAGGATCAGCAATCATTTTGACATAAACCATATCACTACAGTTGTCTGAATCAAATCAACTTCCTAATAACCACTGAAAGCCAAAATCAATCCAGGCTCAAAAGATGAATCAACCTCCATAACAAAAGTAGCTATCAACATCAAGTATTACCAACAGAGGCAAGCGTTGTTTGAACAAGTTCAGCCAACATCTAACTAAACCAAAAAATGTCTACAAGACGCTACACATTCAGAGTACAAATCATGCAATGATACATGATGTAATTTCCCCATGTATATTAATTTTCAACAACTATAATGTCATCTAAGGAGTTCGAAGACTCTCGTGTAGCTTTGGAAGAAAACTTTATCGTCTCATAAAAATCTTACTCAAATATTCCCTTAAAGGAGGAAGAAAAACTGACCAAAACAAGCTTACCAAATGATGGCACAAGAAGATTTTGTGGTGGTACACGACAGGCTCCATGCCGCACAGCAATATGATTGGCTAATGGCCACTTTGTGTGGCGGATGCCTAACAGAAAATAACCTTCAATCTGGTTACTGGTTAACACTTTAACATGGAAAAAGAGTTAAAAAAATACACAAATTTACTAAACTATATTGATATCACTTTTTAAATATAAGGCACTTTAGAAATCTAGAAATGAAGCAAACTTCTCACTTTTGTACAAGGACTGAACAGAGCCGGAAAATATTAAACATTTTAATTGAATACATAGTGAGGGAAAAAGATCTGACAATTCTTACAGTAGTACTTACTTTCTAGTGTTCTCAGCAGAGAAAGGTTTCCAGCACCCAGAAGTGAGCGCACACCATAGATATTGGTGGGAACCAACTGGTCCAGCAAGGGACCAACACGCTGACATATCTGAAGTAGGTGATCTGCTCTGATATGATGATTTTGCCTTACCTGCAACATTTTGATAAATCTTTTTATGTCAGGGAAATGCTTGTTTTTAAGTTTTCTTTGTGAGTTGATTTCCCATTTTAAATATTATAACAGTCTTCATCCTAAAGGTGTTCTGTACCATCATCATCAAAAAACATCAATTATCTAAAGCAAACGTGTGTGTTGGTGACAAACAACATATACACAGCAAAAGCACAGTTAAAGACAGGCAATGAATTATAAGAAACTGATGTGACAGCCAAAGGCAATTTACAATTTTATCATCTGATAGCACACTATTAACAAAAATATATTCAGATAAGACTCTAAATATTAAGCCAACATGTATGTGTGACTGTGCTTGCACATGTGAATGAATAAATATGTGAACAATCATACACATACAGACACTTTAACAAGAATATTAAAATGAAACATTTGAAAATTCTTAAATAGGAACTCTAAAGGCAGCACAACGACAAAAGAGAAATGCATATAAAAAGCAATTTAAAAAAATGACTGAACCTAATACAGGACTAAGAGAAAAAGTTTAACAGTAGGAAGAAATATTTAACTCCGAGAACATGAATTGTTTGACTGGAAGATCTATTATACGGTTATGTTATGATCCCACACACAAAAATTGTGAGATCTACTGATGTATTCCATGGCAACATTCAAGATATTACGAACTTCCATAACGGTCATGTTAATAGAGGCATACAAGCAAAACCTTACAGATCATAATTAACTACAGCAGTGTACGTTCCACGCAAAATATCAGTAAACACAAAATTATTTGCACTTCAATGAAGGCTCATCAGTTTCAAAATTACATAGTTATAATTTATTAAATATTATAAATATAAATTTATTAAATGAATGTGAAACTAAACCTTGCAGCACGATATCTTGACGCATAACCAACGACGCTAGTACATTGAGGTCAAGGTCATCAACCTTATATTTTTCCTAACCCAGTTCTAAATCTAAAAATACCCACCACTCACAAGGAGTTTAGCATATTACGTCTAAGGAACTGTTAGGACTCATTCCATTGGTTAAATGGCGTAGAAGCTTTGTGACATCACATCCCTGCAGTGAGTCCTCACGTTGTTATTATTTGGTAAGGCAACTCAATTTTGAAATAAAGATAACTTTTATAAAATACCAAAATCATTTAAAATATTGACTGAGATAGTTAAAGGCAAGCTTATTCTATCATCTGCACCTAATTTTTTTAATATATTTTTTTTAAATTACTGACTACATATTTTTGAAAGTTGGGCCTATTTCTCTAAACTATGGTTGTTTTCTGATACATACCAGCTCTTCGTATGTTTTGGTGCGTGGATTTCCTTCCCAATCAACCCCTTTTGGTAAAAACTGGAAAAAATCAAATTTTTAAAAATTCTCTGAATGTATCATTTTTCGATAAAAATTATCAAAAGTATGTTAGAACCACCGAAAACACGTGAAAAATGTGTTCATATTTCGAAAATCGCGGACGATCTTTAGAGCAGATGACAAGATGTTTGGGGGGTTATAGACACAACAGTATTCCTTACCTCATGCTCTGCAAGCTCCCGCAACAGCACCTGAAACACGATAAAAGCATTATAAGCTTGTGCTAGTATCCCAAAAGGACTAACTTATTTGAAAATATACTCACTTCTGCAGCTTGCTTGCATGGTCCACTCGATAAAAACCGCGCGATGAGAAAATACAGTTCTGCAACAGAAGAGAGAAGTGAGTTCAGATAGTGGGTCACGACTCGCTACAATTCACACGTTTCATGATGAAGTATCCATCTACCTGTTTCAACGCTCGATGGCGGAATCCCAGTAGATTGATGTCTTGACATTTCGCTCATTTTAGGAGCTCTACAATATCGTTGATTTAAACAAAACTTCAGCGTCTAGTGATTCGGCGACGCCATTTCATTCAGTATTGTGGTGTACGGACATTCGATTTGCGCACTATTTTTGGCGTGAGAATACAACATCTTTGACATCCCCAATTGTAACTAAGTATAAGAGGTGTTTTGCTTAAAACTTTAAAAACATCCGATGAAATCGCAATTTATATATGTCAGAAGGAATTGCTGATGCTTATTTAACGTTTTCAGTTTTGCAGATCAATAATCATTTGAGTACTATATTTTCTCGGAACAACAAAGACTCAAATGCTTAGTTGTGACGTCATGGGGTTGCCCGCATGTGTGTATTGAGTGCCGACAGGAATACATGTGTATGTGGCAGGAAGTACACACTGGCTACATCAAGAGCTGACAAATTAACCCAACTTAAACTGTAACAAAGGTATGCGTTATGAGAGGATTTTGAGATAAGTTTTTGAAAGTTAGTAGCTTGTCTTTCAACTTAACCTTTTCCTAGAGATGTGTTTCTGACTGCCTCACGGCCATTCAAATACGATGTGGACGTATATAATCGGCACTTGTGAAACTAAAAGGGGAGTCACAGTTTTCAGCCCATAGTATTAAACCTTTAAAACAGAGTTCGTCTAATTATTCCTTACGAAAGAAATAAACTGGCATAGAATTTACTTATCAAATGCACAACGACACAAGTTCATTGATCATTCTTGTCACATTTGACAGCTGCTTGATCTGATGCAATGAAGTTCGTATCATTTTGTCAGGAAGGAAAAATTATTGTATAAAAGAGGATTATCTAAAGCATTTCAGCGTTATTTGCGTGACTTTTCAACTATCACAGCAGGCATCATAACAGATGGTAGTGGTAGTTGTCATATACATCATATTTAAATCGTAATATATCGTGAGATATTTAAGGGTAGTTAACAAGGTACAAAATATTCTGACGTGGACTTTCTTAAGCATATAATGTTGTTTTTACACATATGTTCAATATGCTAAATAGACCTCAGATTGGACAAATGAAGCAGTAGAAACACACATGCCACACAAAGAGTATACACACACAAAGACACATATGTAATATATTTAATTCTTACTCCAGATAAGAGAGTAGAACTAGGTTTGGTAAGCAAGATGATTTGATGTTTAGCTCAGCATGTCGTGGCTTCCTGAGAGACAGCAGCGCTCATGGCTTCAGCAACTGTGTGAAAGCATTTTAAAGACAGGCCCTGTCCCTGAACACATTGCAATAATCATGGATGGCAATCGGAGATTTGCTGTCAAAAAGAGCATAGATCGAGCAGAAGGACATCTGCAAGGATTTCAAAAACTTGCAGAGGTAAATTCTTTTTTTTTCCACTGGCTTCAGAATGTTGTCCAAAGCATTTAAGTTACGTGGGTGATAGCTTTGTTATGCAGGTGCTTTGCTATCAAATTGTGTGAAAGTTATTGAAAAACTTTTTTTTCATCAGTTTTATCCACACAAGTTGATGAACTTGTAGAGTTTGTTTAATAGCATAAAACAGGTTATCAAAAGATATCAGATAATATTGTCAAACAGTAGCTACATGAAAGGCTGTCAATAGGACATAATCTGACTCTTGACCTATGCATTGTGTAGAAAGAACATCATCAGTGAGCTCAGATCTTTTGGGGGAACAATCTTGTGCAGGTATCAGCTTGTGTGAAAGTTTTCATGCATTTGGGTGAGGCACACAGTATTTGATGAGCTGATCAAATTGTTTTATTGATGCTGATGATATTATTTTTATATATATATTTCTTTTTTGTGTGTGTCCTTAGACTCTTGATTGGTGCCTGAGACTTGGCTTACGTGAAGTGACAGTTTATGCTTTCAGCATTGAAAACTTCAAGCGATCCAAAGAAGAAGTGGAATGTTTGATGGAACTTGCAAAACAAAAACTTGCACGTTTGTTACAGGAAAAGTATGTACACATTTGTAGTATATATTCTGAAATGATTGTAAGCTGCATTAGTCTGCCTTTTAAAGTGTATTGTATTCTGTGGAATTAAGTGGATAACTTTTTTTCTATGCACAAAATTATTTATTTTCAATGCTTTCAAATGGTTTAAGATATCTTTGTGGCCAAATTCTTTATTCATTTTTAGTATCTGTATATATTGCTTTAAATTGTATTAGATGTTTACAGGTATTCATGTAACTTGAATGAGGTTCCTTTACAGGGAACTGATTCAGAAGCATGAGGTGTGCATTCGTGTGCTTGGCAAGATCGAATTGTTATCACCTGAGCTGCAACAGATGATTGCAGATGCTGTTCTTTTCTCCAAAAACAACAAAAGGTTGTAACACAGTTGTATATTTGTAAATTGTGTGTATATGAGAGTTATACATTGAATACTACAGAAAATAATTTTTTTACTATATATCTGTGTTTGTGTGTACATGCATCTTGAACATTGCACCTTCCAAAACTGTATACATTATGCAGCGTACAGAATGCTAGTGACCATGGGAAATCAGTTTTATTGGCAACCTGCTGGAGCATTTTTCTTTCTTGATATGTTGCAGAGCAACTCTTAATGTCTGCTTTGCGTACACAGCACGTGATGACATCAGTAATGCCATGAAGGAGCTGGCACTAGGAGTCAAAGCAGGCGAGATCCAAGAAAGGTTTGTTCATATAAACAATATGAATTATAATGCTGAACTTAATGTTTTTTCATGCCCATTGCAGTAGTGCTGTATATCTCATATCAACAAGAGTCAAATATTTGCTCAAATTTGTACAAGTAAATGTGGCAATCACCAGTTGCCCATCAAATTTTCAGTGTTGCTAGTGACACTAAGCTCTGCTTGCTTATTGCTTATTTTCTTGTTTCCTACATTTTGCTGATCTCTAGTGACATCACGGATAGTCTTCTGGAAAAGTGTCTTTACTCATCTCATTGTCGACCTGTGGACTTGCTGATTCGGACATCTGGTGAAGTCAGATTGAGTGATTTTCAATTGTGGGAGGTGAGTATTGTGGTTTTTTAGTGAAAAGCGGCAGTTTTCTTATCAGTAGATGAATAAACGTCGAAGATGAAGAAAAGCTCCTATGACCTAGTATGAGCAGAACCAGGAAGACATTTAGACCGTTCATGAATTTGGTGAGGGTGGGAAAAAATTATTCAGATTGTTATTTTTAACTCATTCACAAAAAGGACGAAAAGCAACCTAACTGAACGTTTAGAACGGTATTAGTGGTGCAAAGTATGATGTGTTCAAATATTTACACCTATTAATATATCATTGTTGTATAGTAAATTGCCACAACAGTAAATTTTAAAAGAAAACAGGAGAAAAGTTAGTATTCTAAAAGTGAGAGCATTCAGGTGTCACCACAACAAGCAAAACAACTTTTTACAATATAACCTCTAACTTCTATGGCCAGGTTTGGAGATAAGCAATGTTAAAGATGTGGGCTACAATGTCAAGCACTGATACCAAAATAGCAGCAAGGGGAGGAAACAAGATTTATAAATGTATGAATAATAAATATCCATAAAGCTGTCACACAGTTACTATCGTTTTGTTATAGAAACAAATTGTTGGAGAAACAGAAATGTGCAGAGTAATGTTTTTCCTGTTGCCTTTAAATTTCACTGTGATATGCTTGCCAGATCCCTTATATATATATAGTAATAAGAAATACTTTTCGCTACAGTTTTGACAAACAGTCCTCTTGCACCCCACCCCAAGCAAACACACGTTTGTACACTATAAAGGGAAAACAATTTTCCTAGCATTAAAAGGAGCCTGTTCGCATATCATTTAGTTTAGTCCTTGTTACTCCTCGAGGAGAAAAGGGTCGCAACAACACCTCGCCAGTGGATCCGGTTTTGGGCAGCCCACTTCAGTTGGGCCCATGTAGTTCTGACGTCCTTTGCCTCGCTTTCTACTGTTCTTTTCCAACACATATTATTTAAGCGCATAAAATATATTGTGCAAAACATCGAAATAACTGTTCTCTTAAACTTGCTATTTATTAAAAGCCAATATAATTATTAAATTAGGCTTGTAGTTGATTTGATCAATAAAGATACTGCTCATGGATAAGTTACTGTGCATCTTTGGTTGAAATAAGTGAAAACAATGTTCCACCCTTTCTCTCTACTGCTTCTCACTCAGGAAGAAAGATGTTAATAGTAGCGGGCGACCAATGTTCTCTCTGCCAGTGCACAGCTAACGGTGGAAGTGTCAGACATGGGCAGACCATGCAGGAGTCTTTCATACACTAAGCACTAAGTCACACTTTGCTTTCATTTGTTTGAATTTTCTCTACCCACTACCTAAACTTACTCCTTCGGCAAGAGCAGGCAACTGTGAAAGTGGCTAAGAACGTCTCTTTGTTTAAATCACTCTTTTTCTGAGTTAATGAAGCTAGTAGAGGATGCTGGCAGTGAAAAAATGCTACAAACCAAGCAATGCACATATAGCCTTAAAGAAAACTGCTAAATCCTGAAGGGTAGCACATACCTTTTTGTTGATATTAAATAGTGACAGCTGTTTTACAAATTTCTTAAGATTTTTACTCAATTTTCCATTTAACTAGCTTGTGGTCATGCTTGCATCAGTTCACCCTTATTTGAATGCTTCTATTTGTGGTTTCATGAGAGAACATTGGTTATTATGGTTTGTTCTTACCATTTTCCTATCTGGGATGATTACCGTGACACTTTGTAAGAAGTTGCATTTAATTTTTTTTTCTTTTAATACAGAGTGCATATAGCTGTTTGGCATTTGTTAATGTGCTGTGGCCAGAATTCAGCATATGGCATTTATATGCAGCCATCTTACATTACCAACGCAACTATGCTCAGATACAGGTAAGCTATAATGCTGTTTTTGTTTTTTGCTGGTTTTTTTTTTTTTCTTTTCTTTTTTTGTCTGCTTAGGATTGCACTAAGCAATGCTGTTGTTTGTGGTCATAGGTTAAGGTAAACTTGCAATACCTTTATAGAAAATGTATATTATATAGAAGCCCTTACTCCTAAGATTAACATTGATAAGAAGTTGGTCCATGTGATTGACTTTTTTTTTGTTGTTTTTTAAACTCGATGAGCACAAATGCCTGCATCTTTGTAGCAGTTTAATAATTGCAAATTATTGCTGTCTGATAAAGAATTCCAGGTCCACTGTACACTGAAAAAATGTGTACAGGAGAGCGAGAGCCACATAAGGAATGATATGTATTGTTATGGTAGATGTTTTAGGAGAGCCGAGTTTTCTTACTTATATCAACATTCTGTACCAGATTGCTCGACAGAACAGAGACATAGAAAGAGAGAGACTCCAGAGAGATTCAGATTACAATTGTGTGCTAAAGGAAATTTCCCATCATAATCCCGACTCTGCTACTGTTCAAGAGAGCGTGCAAAAGTATGCTGCTGATCGTGCTTCAAGGATTGATGCTTTTCTTCAAAGGCTGTATGAGAAGAGGGGCAGTCTTCTAGAAAAACTGATTCCTGGTAGCATTCAGTGTCCAATGATTTCTTTGTTGTCTTGAGTAAAGCCTATGTATTTGGTTATTTGAGAACTGTTAGAGAACAAATGCATTTTATTAACTGCATGCTTTGAGTGCCATTGTGTGTGTGTGTGCATGTTTATGTCAGTCTAATGCAGATCAGGTGACTATTGTTGCATCCAGGAACAAGGTGCATTGTTGGCAAAGGGTGGTGCTCTAAATTTTGTAATGAAGAAAGCTTATGAGAAGCTGGACTACCTTTAGTACTTTCACATTCCATGTTCAATTTCCAAGCTCACCCCACGCCAAAAAAATTCACTGGCAACAGAAAAGTGCTTAATTTTATGGTAGGGTTAGAACTGCATAAATGATTGCAGAAGAATTTTAGTATAAATAAAAACAAGAACTTTAACTAAAAAATGCCATTTTTTCACTTTTTTGTTTTCATCTTCACAGTTTTATGCACTCTTCAAATGTCTTCATAACCATGCAAACCAACTTTTTCAGCTCTAAATTTTATTTAATTGCACAGAAGAGTACAGGCTATTGCCAGTTTTCTAGAAAGATGAGACTAAAAAGCTTCCACAGCAATATGGACATGCTTTAACTTATTTACAAGGATAATGAAACTTATCTAAAAAATATTGTAAAAATTGCAAAGTGGAAGGTAAGTAAATGATGTGTTAATGAGTTGTCAGCAGGTATTCTTGTTATTCACAGTATTCACAGGACACTGCTATTCTCAGTACTCGGAGAACATTAATGAACAAAAGTGTTTTCTGCAAGCAATAAAGAACTTTAAAAAAAAGGTTTTACATTTCTGTAATAGCATGTCATAAAAGCCGTTCAGCATGTGAAACATCATTTCAAAAAAAATATAAAGGAAAGCCACAAAGTGTTTCTGTAGCATCAATGCATTTTTTTCCACAAACTACCACATTACGTTTAGCACATGATGGTAGTTAAACTTAACTAGTCTACTTCCCACATGTTTATATTGTCAGGAGCAGTTTGGTGGAACGGCAGATGACAGTTTATTGCCAACATGGAGGTCAGGTCTCACTTTGGACACCTGTTTGCAACTTTACTGGGATGTAGCATTAGTTGCTGGTCAGTGTAAAATATCGAATGGATATTCCTTATGATCAAATCTTACAGTCATATTACAGCTGAGTTAACTTCAACAGCTGACAATGTGCCATTCAGACATTACAGACTTGTGAAAATCCATAAAGCAGGGTAAACTTGAATAAATTACAGGTTAAACTTGTTCTAAGTCATTAAAGATTATAAGTAACAAGTTTACAGTCAGTCTGGACACTGCTGCATCACTTCATGTTTGCAATTTCACCTTGATGCCATAACTTCTCAGATCATTACAATGTTCAATGACTGCAATAACTCTTCAGATCATACTTTTCACTGGTTTATTTTGCACCCAAAATTTACTGCCTTTTGTCCAATGATTTTTTTTTAAGAAGAGGGGGAAGGGGGTGAAGGCTCGGTGCTTTGAGCTGGGAGAGACTGGTGAGGAGCACAAGCTGCATGCATTGATACTTGCTTTCATCTGGCCTGGCCTGACAAATACCTTAAATACTTTCACCTCCATCCCCTAAATAAGTTGCCAGAATCTCAAGATGTTGTCAAGCACATGCTGGGGTTTAGGAAATATCAATAAATATGGAAATTTCAGAAATGCACACCAGTCTTATCTTCTTGCATATGCACAACAAGAGATAAACACTCCTCTTTTGCACATTATAAAACTAGGAGAAAAAGGTTCTAACCGTATCTATCATCTGTCTGTATTCTGGGAATAATACATAATGCCAAAAGAGGTGCTTATGAACCAAGCCGTGCAGACCCACCACATCAAGAAAGAAAGCAGTCCTTGGTACCAAACAGGTGTAAATACTGCACGCAAGTCATTCAAAGTCACAGTAAAATGAGCTGTTGTAGTCAAGATAGAGCCTAAGGTGCTGTTGTCGCTGGCAAGAAATGATCTTCTGGGCAAACGCTGATAGCCTGAAAAAAAATCTGCCACATGGTCACCAAAAATAACAGACCAAGAGTAATTGCCCATCGTCTTCAAAAGGAAAGTAAGAAAGAGAATGAGTAGGACTGGTGCCAGGTACTGGATGGCCACCATACACAAGTAGTAGAAGACGCGGGCTACCATTTTCTGGAGTTCTATGCTGCTGATGCGCCCTGATTCCTTTTTCATATGTTCAATTTTCTCATGCGCCAGATTTAGATGTGACTGCATGAACAGAGGCATGAGAAGAAAGCGGAGGATGCACATTATCACAACAACAATTAGCCTTAATGACTCGAATTGAGCATCAAAAAGGTATCGAGTGCCAAAAAACATCCCCTTCCCACAAAGAACATCTCGTCCAATAGGTCTCACCCATAACAGGATGACAACGATGGGCAAGAGATAGTTGACATGCAGCAAACCCTGCAGAAGGAAGTTTCCTTTGTTGTACTTAAGTGTGTCTAGGTGTAATTTTGCAAGGCGCATTCCTGGAAAAGTTAAAAGTGCACCCAAAATAGAACAAAAAAATATCAAAATAACCTTAAATGTCATAAAAGACATGGGGCCATGTGACTCAAATCCTTGTTTTCTCATGAACAGTAAAGCACCTTCTGAGAAGTTTTTATAGCCTTCTTCAAGCCCAAACTCAAGAATGCCACCATCACTGACCACCAAAATGCCCATGCTTAGAACAAGGAAGAAAAATCCAAATGTAATGCAAAGCATCCGTTCCCCTCCTTCTTCTGCGTGGAAATACATGACTGTTTGTGAGTAGAGAATTCTTAAACAAAATGCAATGGTAAGTAGGCACCACATTATACTGGCATTGAACTCAATGTGATGTTGGCTGATGGTGTAGTAGATCTCAGTCAGGATGTATACAATAACAGCACACAGAGAAAAATCCATCAGCCATTGATACTCAGCATAGTATTGCAATTGCACAAGATCAGCGGCCTCCACTTTTGCGGTGTCTAGTTGAATAGGAAGATTTCGTGGAACTGAAAATCCTTCTGCTTTGGCGCTGTTCATCATTTTCTTGAAGTCTTGTCTTTTTCCCTTCCCTTTTCCACCACCACCAGATATGCCAGCCATCTGCTTAAGTTCCTCATCTGTAGGGTGAAGGTAACGAACCAATCGATGGGACAAAATCCAACGACCAAATGAATAGTATGGAGACAGTTTCTGAAGGAAACTGAACATCGTAATGCTGAACACAAACTGTGCCCCAAGAACCGCCATTTCGACAGGTTTCTTTACATTCACCAGACACCTGCAAATATGCACACACAAAAAAAAGGTTTGAATTATAGGCCACTTGAAACGATCAATATAGCAGTGTAACTTTGCACATTATCAAAGAGGGGATGATACAGAAAGTATCAGAGAGATACAATAATTGTGTTCAGTAAATCACATCAATTGTGCCAAAAGAGAATGCCAATAACTCAAGCAATGCAGCTCTTATCACAAGTCTTCTACATTTCAGTAGCAGTAATTTCAAGGACCTCACAATTTGCATATGTTGGTTTTATTTTACTAATTAAGAATAAAAACTTCGAATAATTGGATTCAAGAACGTCTTTGTCTAGACCTAAATTTCTGCTGTTCTCTACTATGTGCATAGAGCTTATTACTTCTCGGTGTATTTAACACACATCAATCTTGGTCAAGCAAAAAAGGATACCGCTATGTCGATATGTGAAGTGTTTTTATTTTGCATTTGCTTCTCAAGAAATGTCAAGTGTCCGGCTGAATCTTATTGAGACTCTAAGTTGTATTTTTTAAAGTCATGTGATCATCCTGGTGTGTTAAAGTTGGACTTTTTTGTGTGTTGTTCGCATCTTTTATCAGATGATGTCACAACATCACCAGGACTAGACAGCAGACGCTTACTGACACCCAAGCACATATGAAAATGTCCCTTTTGATCTTGAAAATATGGAACACAATCTTGATAATCGTAATTTTCCATTAGATTAAAAATAAAAATATTTGTAAGAAGAAGCAAATGTCTTAAATCTTAGATTGTGGTTGTTTTGCTGAAGTTAATCATGAATGATAAAACAATTTCCGAAGTTTGTTTCTACCTGAACACATGGTCAATAACAAGGTGTTCACGACGGAAGTCTTAGTTGCGCTTGCGCATTCATTAATTTCCTCTAAGGAATTCCTAGTACTCAGCCAAGTTTTGCATAGAACAACATCGTGCATTCCACTCTTATCCTTTACACCAGAAATGGCGTAAACTAGAAACTTTCATGCTTTCAGAAATTCTGTATGTCTTTTCTCGAAATTATCTGTGTCTTACTAAGCCACTGAATATTTCGGTCATCGAAGATCATCAGTGTGGTTAGCGACGGTAAGCGTCCATGACTCCTGAACTTGATGGCAGAATCGGGTATGCTGATTACTGATGTAAATATCAATTATTTACTTTCCTTAGATCGAGTAGAGGAAAGAGAGTTCTTTTAAACCGTTTCTGTTTGATTACATTTTTGGTTAAACACGTGTTCTTTTTGTAAATGTTTCGTAAGTGCTAAGATAAATTTCTTAATTTTAAAATAAACACAATCGTTCAGTCATGATCTTGACAAACACTATTGTACCTTTGTGATATTATGAATGTAAAATAATGACAATAAATAGTTTAGTTATAGGGAACGGCAGAAGCAGTAATTATCTGTATAAATTATACTATTATCATTAAAATTATTCCATATTTGTTAAAGTCAATGGATTAGTACTTTTTTTGCCGTACTACAGTAATTGTGTTAATGGTCATGACTACTTGAACTGAGACCAAACAATTGTTGTATCCGATAAGAATTAGCTATTCTCTTACAACACAACAGTCATATAATGTAGCTAATCAGAATGTAACAAATACAAGCATTTGAACTTCAACATCATGATCATAAAACATTAAATTGTCAGAACACTTCCAAACATCAAATACGCTGTCATAGCATTTTATCAGCCAAACTATAATCTCCCGAAATATTTTTTCTTTTAACTTTATGATTCTTCAGCATGCTAATGACACAGCAAAAGAAATGGTGAAAATAACCAGGTCCAAGATGTTAAAGAAAAGTGAAAACAATGTACAGACCTTGTATTACTTACTCCGTCGTGCAACTTATCACTATAGCTACATCTTTACACGTCAATATGTGTCAGTCTAGCTGACCAGTACAGCTTCCATGAAATGCATATGACAACAACAACAAAAATTAAGAAAATTGTTTTGATTTTATATACAAGTATAAACCAGAATTTCGTATCACATAGAAATGTGTTTCAAATAATGGAAAGAAATTTTTGCCAAAAGGTTTCTGAAAACACAGTTTGTATCAGGAGCCTTAAAGTGGGAAATCTTTTGGGTCAGATGACTCGTTCCATCAGCCATACTTGAAAATAATATTTTAATATTAATGTTAAAGTTAGTAAAACAGATTTGTTTACAGAAAACAAATAAAGAGGTTTCTTGACAACAGATCCTTTTTTTTTTTACAGCTGTTCCTTAAAACCCACAGTGTGTTCATCCCCAAAAATTTTAACTGAGAATCTAAATACACCCCATCAATTTTAAATGGAAGTCCAAAAGCTACTAGCTTTTAGTGGTTGGTAAACTGATGTACCACAAGAGTTGTAGCTGGAGGAAAAGACAATCATTTGATAAATGATGAATATGTAATAATCAGTGTCAAGGTTTTTACTAGTGTGCATTACTTTGTAATTTGAAAATATTGACTGACACAGAGGTAGTTTAATTACCAATGTAATCACAGTAAGAGCTACCGTACTTAATTAATGGTTCATGTTGAACTTTCAGAATGACTCTGGATAAGCAGGGGTAGTAAAGCTTTGCATGCAGTGGCATGCAAGAATCTACGATGGATTTGGGCCAAAAAAAGTCAACGCTAAGCAGACCCTTTTATGAACCCCCTGAAAACAAAGCCACTAGCTCACAAATTATCAATGAAGCTCGCTCATCATTGAGAACGTTAGGTGCCACACGGCCCTTCACACCTCGAGATGAGCAGCGTCATTTGTTTCCAACTTCAACAAATCGAACACCTGAATCTCGGCCACCAAGCTCTTTCAGGTAAATGCATAAGAATGTTGTTGAAGTAGATTTATATCATTAACTTTACACTAAGTGATTTAAGTAATAAGTAGAATAATAAATGTTATAATTCTTTTCAATTTTTGTTTTTAATCATAATGTAGTCTTCCAGGTTTGCTTCAGCGGTTCCATGGTTCTGTTATTTTGCATAATAAATTAGAACTTTCTGCTCATTTTTATTTATATGAATTTTAGGTGGCTGTTTGTGGAAGAAACCTGACTTTCTCCCCCTTTATTTAAGCTGGTAGTCATTGGTGTGAAGTAATTTATCAAAAATAGGTTAAATCACTAATTATTTTATAGTCATATGCTGGCTTTGTCTTTCCTCAGTCTCAATTCCCGACATTTTGAAGGCCCAGACTCTCGACCTGTATCAGGGACAAGGCTGTCTCCCCTTGATCATGTAAGCTTTATAACAGCATTTGTGCATGGACATGAGCTAAGTTCAGGCTGATAATGCACTGCTGTGCCTATAAAATTTGATTAGTAAAAAACAGTACAAATGTATCTCTTATATTTAAGTGCATGATAGAGATTAATTAAGATTTAGATTAAGAAATAGTACTAGTTAAAGTGATACTTAATTGCACACCATGAGCTCAACTTATCACAGCTTTTAAGTTCCCACTAACACACACCAGCTAAATAGAAGTGTGCAATGTTAAGCTTTACAACGGTATGCATCTCTTTCATTTTGTTTTTTGTTTTTGATTCAGAAATCAAAGATATTTAAAATTACTTGATTTACATTTTTTAAATTTCAGGCACCACGAACAACGGGTGTTGCAGATCTAGAGAGCATACTACCACCAAAGCCACCTACCTCAGACCCAAACCGGCCACCTTCTAGAAGAAGTGCTAACTCCAGACATCGAATTTACTCACAACAGAACAGCGATGTCACCTCTGTTTATAGTAGGGAAGGCAGTGCAGGTTCTCAGAGATCTGGTTGTGTAGCAGATGGTGAGTAAACATGCCCAAGTGACTATTTTCTGAGTGGGGCATCGCTTCTTATACATTTATTTGCCATTCTGACCATATGTAGGGATTCCATGCAACACAAGGTATACTTATTACTTGAGTTAATTCCTAGACTAGTCCACTTGTTCTACATTCCTCTATTTGTGAGAGGTAACTATTTGGTTGTATTTGTATTTTTATTCTTAGAAAATACTTAATTTTGCTACCAATCTGAAGGAGAGGAAAAATGTGGGGATCACTTGAGATTTTTTTTGTTTGTTTGTTTTTGTGGGTCTCACCATTTTGGAACTCCTTGCTCCCTGTTTTTTTGTTACGTGTATTCATTTTAAGTTTAAAAACATTTCTTTCACTTATTTCTGTTATAGCTGATATGTTGGTGGATGTTAACTTCTGTACTCTCTTCTACTTTCAGCATGCTTTCTAATCTTGCATTCTTCTATATTACTCATCTGTTATTCATATCACATATATATTCTTTACCATTGTATTGTTCTTGGAGCATTTAAAATCAACTTTTTTTTAATAAAAGATGAATGATAAAACAATTAAGGCTAAAGAATATTTCAGGCTGTATAAAAACAAGGAATGTGTCCCTTCTTTTTTGATTCCTAAACATCACCTGACAGCAAAGGAAGAAAACCTTGTACACGACAAGCCAATAGTGAGAGCTCACAGTGGGCCAAAGGAGCGTACACAGCCCCTATTGCTGGAGGATGAGGGATCTAGTGAAGTGAAAGAAGCAACAGTGAGACTTGCTGGTTCTGCCAACAGCCCACCAAGCAGGTAGATGCAAAAGCAGAAGGGCATTTGTATCTGCCATCTTACCCCTATACTACTGTGTTCTATAAGAAAATCCTCAAAATGTGTAGTATTATAGCCATAAAAGTTAAAGCAAAGTTCAGATAAACCAGTGAACTATAAATTGATGTTTCAAATGTTGAGCATTTCATAAAGAACAGATTCCTTCAAATATAAATGTGAATGTAGAGCTCTCTAGTTATAGTGATGCAATCTTTAGAGCAACTAAAGTGAAGACTTTTTCCCCTGTGACAGTGCTGGCAGCCATAGAAGTGGCAGTGGAGGGACTAGGCGATCAAGCATTGGCCAGTCTCGTACAGGTTTGTTGGCGTCATATTTGAAATTACTTAAAAAAGTTATCGTACAGGCTAACTTAAGATCTTTTTTGTTGATATTGGTGGGGGAGGAGTTTTTTTGGCATTGAACCCAGTAAAAGAGACAACTTTTGCTGAAATTTGAGTAAAGCAGTTGAAGTAACAATCATTATTTAGTAGGTTTTGTTGCTTTTTTTTAAGCTTAAACATCATGAATATAATATATGTATAAAGAGATATCTGTTTTTTAGGTAGCCATAATCTTTTAATCTTCTACAGGAAGTTTAGGTCGTCTTGATGAAGATACAGATGAGCTGTACAATCAGAAGGTGGCACCTATGTTAGAACAAATGGCAGCACTTAGCAAAAGTGAGTTGTCATGTCTTGATTACTTGATCTTTGATGTGAGGAAATTTGCATGACAGTAATTTGTCCTTGTCTCATGCATTAACACTACCCATCACCATTTAGTGTACAGGAAGTAAATTTTTGTCTCTTCTTTGAGCTTACTAGATGACATGGTTATAGGAGATAACAGACAACATTAGCTCTCTGACTATCAAAAGTTGGCTTCTTAATGTTGAGCTATGTTGAGCCTTGTATACAGAGTGCCCCACTGGTCAGGTGAGCAACAACTAAGATAGCTAGATAGATGACAACAGCAAAACCAGTACAGCAATTTTGTTATGGATATAGTGGTACGCAGTAAATGCTTCGCTAACTGCTCTTGAACCTATGTGTTGCCTGTCTATCCACTGTTTTCTGCTTTTATATCTTAACTCTCCAGCAATTTCCCTGGTTTGTTTGATGCCATAGAGATTTTTTTGTTCAGAAATTTTGGATCTGCTGACAAACCTCTCCTGAAAATGACCTTTTTCTTCTTCCATCTTTCTGTACTTTCTAGGCACTGGGTCATGGAAAAGGCTGTTTTTCTGTTGGCCCTAGCAACTGGAGCCAGAGTTTCTGAGCTTTGTTTGCTCTCTGCCAACTCAGACTTTACAGTTCCAAATTGATGATTCTGAGTGGCTAATGACTTTTCTTAGTGAAGAAATTGTGTTCTTGCCAGCCTCTGGGCAACATAATTAGGTTTTCCTCTCTGGGCCCTCTACAGCGCTGTTTGATGTGTTGGCAAGCTTCTTGTCTCTCCATTCAAGATGAGGTTTTACCCAAGGCCTGTGGTGATTAAAGATGATTATCCACTACATCTTTATTTACAGACTTCCTATTTGCTTCATGCGTGCACTCACAACATGAAGATAACTGCATCTAGTCTCACCTTCCATCATGTAACATTATTGGACATGATGTCCACTGCTGGTTGGCATTCTGGCTCTGCATTTGGGAGGTTCTGTTTAAGAAACCTTTCTGTGCCTTATGTGCCACTGGAATTTTTCAGTCCAGTCTCAGTGGCACAACATCCCAGGACTTGATATGCAGGTGGGTTGTTTTGCTCCTGTTTTCTGTTCTTCTATGGTCATCAAAATCTGCATCAACAAGGCCAGGCATGCTTCAAACAGCATACAGCCCATCTGGAACTCCCAAGCATTATCCTTCCACAGTAAGATCCATATCTTCAACACAAATGTAAAAGCTGTCCTACTGTATGGTTCTGAAACCTGGAGAGTGACAAACACCATCAACAAGATCCAGACATTTACCAGCCGATGCCTATGCCATGTTCTGGGAATAAGATGGCCTAAAAAGATCTGCAACAGCAGCCTGTGGAAGAGAACCTGCCAGAATGCCACTAGCCAAGACATCAAAAAGCACAAATAGGACTGGATAGGATACGCCCTCCGCAAACCAGCTGACGCCATTACTAGTCAGGCACTTGACTGGAACCCTCAGGGGAAGAGGAGAGGTGGGAGACCAAAGCAGATTTGAAAAAGAACAGTAGAGAGCGAGGCAAAGGACATCGGAACCACATGGGCCGAACTGACGGGGACTGCCCAAAACCGGATCCTCTGGCAAGGTGTTGTTTTAGCCCTATGCTCTTCAAGGAGTAACAAGGAATAAACTAAACTATGGTTATGTCATTGGGTGAGGTCAAAGAACACATTTTTATTGTAAATTATCTCTCTTCTAGATTTACCAGATGACATGATGTTGATGCACTCCAAACTTCCTATTTGGTTGGGTTAAAAAGTGGTGAAAAAAACTGCAGTATTAACTTTGCTGTCACTTTTATAGCTGTCTGAGGGCTGTTGCTCACCTATCCAGTGGAACACCCTACACTTGCTAGCTCACTGTCAGGAAGTTAATTTTTAATGGTTGGTTAAGGAGCAATTTTAGCTTATGGCCATGGCCATCAAGTTTCAAAGAGAGGATTCACAGTAAAAGTTTCATTTTTCTCGTGAAGCTTTATAAGCATCTTGAAGACTGCTTTTGAGTAATTAACTTTATGCTTGTTTTTTTAGATGATTCTTCCTGAGTTATTATATTACATTCTTAATCCTTTAAAGAAAAAGTGACAGCTTCTCACTCAGGTGAGAAATGGGTTTGTGCTTTTACAGAGAAAGATTGTGACCGGTTTCTTGTGCTAGCGGGGAATCTCTACAACTTACTGGAAGAAAACAACTGTCTGGGCAAGCACTTCCATCATCGTTCAACTGTTCTTAAAGTCATATTTAAGCTGCTGGATGTTGAGGAGCCTCGGCTGCTCCTTAAGCTTGCTCGTCTCATCCTTGCTGTAAGCATTTCTTTTTGTCATATAACAGTTCTTAATATTGATTTTTTTTTTCATTTTCTTTTTCTCTTTTTATGACAGATCTTGAGGTAAAAATTAACTTGTACACGATCAAAGCTGACAAATTTGCTTTATGAAGTTTCATCTGTATGCACACTATTATTGGACAGGATTTTTGTTTTGTTTTTCTTTTCTTTTTTTCTCACAAACATTTACCTTATATACTGTCTGTTGTTTTGCAGTTCCGTGTTGGAGGAAATAATTTATTAAATGTATGCAAACTGGTTTTCAAAGTCAGCCGAAATGAGAAAAACGACTCATATTTCCTTGAAGAAAATCTCCTAAGTAAGTTTTCTTTTCCAGTTAAAAAAGGTTTATAGGTATATGATATATGTTAGTTAACATTCTCAATAGATGATATAGAGATGTAAATTGTTCGATGTGTTCAGTGTGGATGTGTTTTCAAGCTACCTTGTTTCTGCATCCTCTTGGACTAGCCGTGTTGCGCTTGTGGTACAGTGGGGTCGCCCCTTCTCATATGTTTGCTGTACCAACTGCCTGGCCTGCTGTGAAGATTTATCTTGTATGCTTTGTCACTCCTTGTCTGAGGACAGATGGGTGCTGGTGGTCAGAGATGTAACTAGGCGGTAAAATAACACCTCAGCCATTATACACTTTTTTATCTTTAGAGTGAATAAGGTAAGGTTAGACAGCCATTAATGCCCCTTCCCTCCACTTGGCTCCACTCCACAGTGGTTTTGTGACACCACTACTTTCTTTATAAGAGAGAGAGGTAGAGGGACTGGGCAGGCTTGTGATACAGCATGAATTTCTTTGTGCCCCTAAAGACCGCCCTGACTATGAGGGTCCGAGAGGTGTCTCGTGCACTTTTTCTTCCTTCAGATTATGGGGTTCAGATTATTGGACAGCGTTCGCAATATGTTCATCCACAAGAACCAATGTTTCCTTCTACACACAGTGTTCCATTCATGGCCACACAACCAGTGTCTGTTGACCTCCACCCACCCCCAAGTCACTGTGTCACACAAGGCCTTCATGGTACTTGTGTCACCTTCATTATCAGGTTTCTTTCACCTTCAGTGTGTTTATACATGTTTGTATAGATGCATTTGTTGCATATTCTTAAGACGTTTGTGCATTTGGGTCTATGTGAAAAAAGAGCACAGCGGTTTTTCAGCAAGTGGTGGACTTGTTCATAGCTTGCTGCCCGAGCAGTATCCATCAGTTAGTGCAACAGCCTCTGCTTTCTGTTAGTAGTAGCTGATAAAGGCAGAATACTTATGTGAACTTGGTTTCTGCGTTTCCATTAGCCTAAAGTTGGGACTTGGATGTGCACTCATTTTTCTCTTCATTGGGACCGCATGTTCAAAGATCCCAGATGGCTAAAACCAACAGACACATTGATGCAGTGTCAAGCCCTGGTTCATTTGTTGTTGACCCAGTTAGGCTGCAGGACCCGGTGCACATCTTGTACGTTTATCTTAAAAAAAAGTAGCTTCCTACAGGAAGGGCAGATCTCATTTATTTCCTTTTTGAGGCAAGATAGGATCAGCAATACTGCACAGACTTGTGCAAACTGGAGTAAATCTTTCATTATGTGGCTTATGTGGATCTCTCTTCCAGAGCAGATTCCTTAGTTCAGGCCAAGGCCTTGAGGTTCGAGCTGTAGCAACTAGCCTTGTATTGTCACATAATGTAGCCCTGGAAGAAATTATTAGGACAGTAGGCTTGCATTTGGTTGGTACATTTGCTAGGTTTTACTTGAAAGACCTGGCACGCCATTCTGGACACAGTTGGCACTGTGTCTGTTGTGCAGCATATTGCAGTGGTATAGCAAGCCCACCTGCCCTGCCTCTGTTCCTTGGTAATACAGTTTGGTGGGGCTTTACACTATGCCAACCCGCTGGAATTGAGGAATTAAAATTTTCTTCATGTTGTTCTCACATGCCCCACCTTTTTATTATTTTCCATGTCGTCATGTCATCTGGTACAATCTAAAGAAGAAGTACCATATTTGATGGTAAAATTCCTTTCTTCGAGTACTTACCATGTGTCATGACCCTCTAGTTCCTTCCCACCTCCCTGTTGTGGGTTTCTTTTCAGCCAGTCAAAAAACTCAAGAAGGAGACCTCTTTGGCTGGCAGGGGAAGGATGATGGGGGAGGGGGTGAGTTGGTTGATTTTGTGTTCTCGCTGTTTATTTGTTAGGTCTGACCCATTTGGAGTGGACAGCTGGAATTGAGGTAGCTAGTTGGGATAGCTCCATGTGATCATGTCATTTGTTAAGCACTCAAAAAAAAAAGAATTTTACCATCAAAATTGGTATTTTTATATTTTTCATCCCAACTACACTAATTTCCATTATTTGTTTCAAAGAAGTACTTTTTTCTACAAGCAATTGCAGAAATTTATAAAGTAAAAGAATACATGCTCACTGTCCAATGCTTTGTGTTTCCTATGACAGACCTGCTGCTGGATACAATACGTGGTGCAGACCATCAGGTGTCTTGTGAAGCACTCATCTACTGTGTAGGTGCAGTAAAGTTTCTGACAGGAAATGCTACCATCTTAAAACGACTAGCAAGGTTGGACTGCATCAAAGTCTTGGCTACCCTCATGCACAACATCATCAAGACAGTAATCATTTTCTTTTTCTCATATTTTTTATGTAGTCTGTCGTCTGATGAAATATTTCAGATAAATTGGACAAGGGCAGATGTTTTTGGCTGTAACAGATTGACATGGCCTTACACTGATGTATAAATTGTGAAAGGTACAAGTAAAACTGGCACAGCTGGAGATACAGTGGCTAAGCACCTGTTGCCACAAAGATGAAAATTTTGTGTTTTGGGCTCAAATCTTCGCTCCAATACTCATCTTTACAAATTACACCAGATCATAGGGCTGACCATCAGTGGTCTTCTTTGGATAGTTTAGTTTCTCCACCTCCTGTGTGTGTATTAGAGAGAGAAAGAAAGAATAAGATGGTTGCTTAACTTACTCAACATGGATGAAATTGATGCGATTGAACATTTGAAATGGTAGTAGTGGCACGAAGTACAATGTGTTTCAATATTCATACCTATCAACCTACAATAAAGACAACCATTGGTGATACACCATTTTAAAGAGCATTTTTTAAAAAACATTTAAATGAGTGTTTTGCAAAAAATATAGTTTTTGTTTTCTTGTACTAAATTCAAATGAAAGATATAGGATCTATATGGAATTTCAGAGCTCTTGTCATATAAGGGATCATAAGGCAGAAATGAAAAAAAAATTATTTACACAGCATAAAGAAAAATAAAAAGCCAATCAATGAAATATGTTATTAGAATTTACATTAGACTTCAAATATTACTATTTATTGTCATTTTCGGCTTTGGGGTACAAATCCATGTCAGATTGAGAAACTGGCAACCATTCCAAGCATAGCTCTTAACCAACTGACATTGCCTACTTTCAGATACAACATAGTCCCTGATTAGTTGACTTTTTTTTTTCTAAGGGAAGTAATCCATAGTAAAACAATCCCTGAAGAAGCCCAAAGTGTCTTCCCTTTTAGATCTATATATATCTTTAAGGTTGTTTTTTTTCGCACCATGTGATGTGTTTTGTGACACTACCAAGTTTATATCATAGTGTGTGAACTGTTGCTGGGAAGGTTTGTTTACTTTTTTGAACCAGAAAGCAATGGTATGTGCTTATGAACTTTAGTGTATGAGTGTTATGTTGATCACTTTTAGCCAACTCTACTAAAGGTAAAAAAAGTACTGTATAAATAAACAATTTATTTATTTTTAAATTGCAGACAGAAAATTCTGCCTTTACTCTGGAAACATGTGTGTGTGTTTTTTGTGTACGTGTGCATGAGAGAGAGAAAAAAAATACATGATCAACTAAAATAATTCTAATATCTTTTTTCCTGTCTTTGCAGAACAAAGAGACAGGAAAAGTTGGAGATCAGTTTGGTCATATTTTAGTGCAGGTAAGTGTCATTATAATTTTATACTTTTTTTTCGGGGGGTCTTTGCTTTGTCTCTGTCCTACCTCTTGTCTTTGGAAGAAAGACAGTTTTGTTATCATTTTTATTGATTACTGATTTGTTTTTAAAGAGTTGCAATGGTAAGAGAAAAATAAACTCTAAAATCTAGCTTTTTGTAAGTACGCAATGGTAAACCATGCAATATTTCACATATCATTTATCTAAATATAAAATAAAATACAGAGTTTAGATTTTGAAGACTTTCAAATGTTAGAGAAAGTACAAATAAACATTCTTTGATTGCAGGTGTCTTAATGATGCCATAGTATATTTTCTTAAATTTGGTTGACAGCTTGCCGCAGCATTGCGGAACTTGGCAGACACAAACTCAGGACGTGAACAGTTCATTAGTCATCATGTAGTGGAGGGTCTGACAGTATTAATAGAGACATACCCCAATGACAGTGACCTCATGCTCTACATATCTCGCATTTTCAGGTAAAATCCATAAGTGTGTAGTGTTAATTAACTAAAGGCTGTGTACAATTTTAATAATTTTTTTTTTTTTTGGTGAGAAAACCCTATGCATGTAGAAAATTTTCCTCCCTAAAAACCTTAATTCTTTATATGTTGACCATAAACACATTAATGAGGCTGGTTAGTACCTAGACAAAGAACGTGACATCCTCAAACAGAATGCATAGTCTGCACTTCTTTAGCACACTGAAAGTTTTCACAAAATCTAAATTTTTATAATAACTTTATATTTATGGTAGAAAATGATAAAATAAATTAATGATACATACTTTTTATGCATTTGTGATTTCACTTTTTTGTTTTCTTTACAAAAATTTTCTTAGTCAAAATACAATGTCTGCAATTTAGGCTACAAGACGAAAATAAAAAATGCTAATTCAGCTATTGATGGCAAACTCATGCATAATTAATGCTCAGGGCTAAATATACTTAATTTCATATAATTAATTGAATATGTTATCAATTGTGCTAATCATTGGAGATCATTAGCTCAGGTTGTGTTATTTGGGGTTTGTGACAAAAGTATTTTAGAACTGGAGTTTATGGTCTGAAACAGATCATCACTGATGAATTCAGTTGTTGTTGTTTTTTTTTTTTTTTGGTGTTCTCATGTAATTATGAAAGGAATTTAGGACTCATCTTATTTTGCAGCAAAGTGACTTTACACACAGATTGTAGCACTGCTCTTGCAGACCAACATGGATGTTACAAATCCTTCGTCAGCTTGTTAAAGAGGTATTTGAAGAAAGAGGTAAGTGAAGCAAACCAGTTTGTGCCTAACAGATTCACTTTCCTGGAAGACTGTTTAGATTGAAGTACATGGAACTGTATGGGAGTTAAACTTTTGAAGGATTTGAGCTTGAGTTGTGATAAACATAAGCTCTGAAACACATAAACCATAATTGATATTTCTACCAAAATAAAATGAGAAACATGGAGTTTTCACAGAAGTCTGTTTATGCTTTAGGATCTGGTGGTGCGCTTGTGCTTTGTACTTGGCAACTTGACAGCTAAGAACGAGCAAGCACGGCAGAGACTTTTCCAGGAGAAGGACGCACTAGATGTTTTGCTAAATGTTCTCAGAACATACAATGACATGGATAAGCAGGTCAGACTCATGACCACTCTTCAGTTTGCAGCTGCACTTTCAGAAGTCTGCTAGCTCAACAGTTATAGGATTTGGGATTACAAATAAATCTACTTTTAATCTTTTGTGAATGATGGTTCAGGCTCCTCTCACAATCCTCAGTTCTCCCATTTACAGTTTTAATCTATTTTCTTATTTGCCCTTCATTCATTTGTTGTGATCGTGATATACAAGCATAAAAATAACACTTTCTACAAAACTAAAGATTTGATGACTTTTCATCATCATTTTTTTTTTCAAAAGATATTGATGTCAGTAGAGACCAAAAACATCCTTTCACTACTTTATCCTTCCTCTTTGGTGTCTTAAAATTGCCAACACTATATATATTTTACTTGTTTCATGGTTCACCGTATTGTTATTCTACAGGGTGCTCATGAGGTTCCTGCAGAACCTCCTTTAGATGAATCAACTGAGAACACCAGCTCCATCAACAAAGTTGAAGATGTCTTGATTAAAGTCATCCGGGTTTTGGCCAACCTGTCTATCAGTGAAGATGTTGGGCCTTTCATTGCTGCCAGTCCACAGTGCATCACAAACCTGTTGCACATCATAGGTATTTCTACCTCAACTTCATTTTGGTATTCCGATTGGCGTAAAAATAAAATCATTTTAACTGTAACTGTTTTCTTGGTAAACATGTTACTGTCAAGATTTTTAAGTAGAAAAACTATCATTGCTGATCCCTTTTCTTTAAGGGATACTTAAAGGATATTTTACACAAAACTGATTGCTCTGAGTAGTTTAAATAAACTACATTTACCCACCCGTCTCTCCTCATATTTTGTTCAACAGGAAAACTTGTTCTTAAGACATTTAGTTGATATGAATCAACAGATCAGGTTCACCATTTGTTCTCTCTCTCTTTTCTGGAATAGCATTCATTTTTTCACCAAGAATGAGAGTAATGATTAGTGAATTTGTAGCTGTTATCATTGCAGAGCGGAAGGACATCACTGAAAGTGAGGAGCTGATCCTGAACTGTGTCGCAGCTGTCAACAATCTGACCTACTATACCACAAAGCAGAGCACTGTGACCCCACAGCACTTAACTATTGCACAATGTAAGCATCCTGTGTTGTGCAGACTTAGTCTTTTTCGGATCTAACAATCTTGCATAAAATTTCAGAAGCATTTAAAGCACATAGGAGAGGTGATCTATACAGCTTACGGGTGCAGTCGCTACAGATGTTTAGGAAATACAGTTAAACTGGTCTGTGTGATAGTTATGAGCATGGGCATGTATGCAAACATGTTCTATGTATGTGTCATGTCTGGGTAATATATGTGACCCACCACGATGAAATGAGTCTTAACTCGCACAGAGCAGTTTGTACTAGAGACCCCAAAAGGTGATTACAGTCAATTTTGTGCAGTTTGACTTTTCTTTAAAAATGGATTTCTTGGTTATTAAACTTACAGGAAAATACACTGTTACGTTAAAATAAAAGTTAGGAATTGTCTTAAAATACATTTTAATCAGGGTACCCTACAGTAATCCATCGCGATTTTCACAGGAAAATGACAAAATTGAAATGCTGTTTCGGTATCATTTCACTGTCAGAACCTCATCGTATTATACCTTGCCAGAAAGCCCGGAGTCTGTATTTTCAGTCTCTTTAATGACTGATGCAAATATTAACCAATAAAAAGATTTATCTGCAAAAGTTTCGGAGTAAACAAATCTGATTGTTGATCACAACACTATCAATGGGAGAATCGAATGTTAAACTGTTCTTGGTAGCTGAGTAATTGGGTGAAGGAGACGAAACGTTCAAAGTGCTGCATAAAGCAAAAACAAGGTGAAAACGTATCCAAGTGACGAAGCATTTTTAGCTTTTAATCCATGAAGCCAGTGGAACATTTTGTGATTTTTGCCACACTGGTAGATAATTTTTGAGTATTCTTCTGTTTCTGTGAGTGTGCATGCTAATTAGAATGCAGTGACAGTTTTCTTCTATTTACATATATTTTACTAATAGGCTAAGGCACTAAAAGGCACACATATTCATTGCTTTGTAGTTTTTGTAACTTGAAATAATGTAGCATGGTCTATTTTATCATCATGCAAAATTTAGTAAGTGTGAACAATTAGAAGTACCCGCTGCTGTTCTCAAAAAGACTACTACCGTACGTGCACACTTCAAACTTTTGTCACTCAATTTTAGGTCTAGAAAAACAACTTTTATATAAAAATAAAGGTCAGAACCTATACATTTTAAAAATATGCCATTTGCAACATAAAAAATTTCCAAGTTAAGACTCATTTTGTGGTGATGGGTCACATGTGTAGCATATACTTTGAACTAGATATTCAGGTTTGTATAAAGGATATACTTTTTTTTCAAAACATTAAAGCTAATCTTCCCAACAATTTTTTTTTTGTTTTTGTTTTTTGACAGCAATGCTTAAGTTGGTGCTAACAAGCAACATGGAAGCAATACTTGAGACAGCTCGTGTTTTTGGCAATTTAACACGACATAAGCCAGTTCGTGATTTCCTGTCAGAAAAGAAAGGTATTGTACTGAGATCAAGTTAAAACTTTGTAGTAGCTATAAATTAAGTTTTACCTCATATGTATGAGTTTTAGAATAGATTCTTATGATTGTGTTCTTTTCCACACCACAGACGTACACACACATATGGATGCACACACACACATATGGATGCACACACACACACAGAGGCCACTCTCAAAAAGTGAGAACTAGTATCACAGTTATCGACGATATATATATATACATGTCCATATATTTTCTTTTGTTTTTATTTTACCAGTTTTTGTCATGTTCCAGTGGATGCTATAATGGTGACACTGCTGGATTCAGGCAATAGAGAGCTTGTCTATGTGGCCTGTGGCGTACTTATCAATTTCATGATTGATGAGGAGCGAAGACCACTTCTAAAGCAGGAGGGTGGTGTGACAAAGTAAGCAGTTGATACCTAACAGTTTATCCAAAGGACATTACATTATTTGAAGGACAGGAATTGAGTTTTTGTCTTCCTATTTTGTTCCTTTTGTTATTTGGTTCCTCTTTGTGTCTTTCTGTATTTTATTTTATTCTTTGTTTAGTACAGTTGTTAATTCTTTTACAGTGAGTATGTTATTTGTTTTCCTGTCCCTCGTATTCTGTCCATGCTTTGTTCTTGTTCAGAGCATGCTCCTTAGGAGTGTGAGTATGTGCTTTACAAATTTTTGTACAAAAGTGTCAGATTATTTGAAGAACATTGTTTAAAAATACATATAAGAATCCTTTAAGGCAGTTCACATTCTTAAAGATCTTCTTAACCAGCCACATCTTAGCCATTATTTTAGTGACAATATAGCTTAGCAAAACAACCACAGTATCATGGTCTTGTGTGCCTCCAAAAGAGAACTTTGTTACTGGTCTTTCACAACAAACTTGGCCAAGAGTTTTGCTTGTCACACCAAACTTGGTTAAGCAAAGACAAAGCTTGGCCAGAATGAGACTGGTTAAGAAGGCTTATAAGGCATAGGACTACAAATTGGAAGCAACAATGCAGACCATGTCCTTCATGAAGCACTTAACTACTGGCAGGTGCATTGAGGTGCTTCGTGACTTTGGGCGTGAGGATTGGCAGTTGTGCAGCACAGTGTGCAAGGTGCTGTGCAACTACAGCACACACATGACCAGCTCTGCCAACACCTTTGGCCATAAAGAGGCTCAGCTGCTGTCAGATCTACTCATTGAGTATCTTGGTAAGTACCTAAAAAAGCACCATGACTGAATCAGAGAAACCTGGATGAGCTGTAATGAGCTTGCATTGTCTGGCCTTACTAACATAATATTTCATTTCTCACTTGGGCAAACATAGACTTGTTTACTACTGCTCAAAAAAGCATGTGCAGCCTCCTGTTATCATTGCATCACCACTTACTGTTTTACAGATAAAGATGCTGCACTGGACCTGTCTCAGCATCCGATAGTTGTTGAGGATGAGGTAAAAGCATACATCCATGAGATATGGGAGACAGATTTTTGCCCTGTGGCTTCTCAGCTGTTGCGGCGGATTGAACTTCACCAGTGTGATCTTGAGCCCTTAGAAGCTCCAGGGTGACTTATTTGCATATTTGTCTGTTTCTAAAGAATGCAAAGCTTTTGGTTATGGGTGTGCATGTGGAAAAAACACCGTGAGTAGTCATGGATGCTGTAGAGTTTCTTGTGGATATTTATTAAGAGTGTCCTATAATAGAAATTATATTTGGGAAACTTCCCCATCATCTCTTCAACAAAAATTTCAACTACAAAAGTGTGACAAGTCTGATAGTTTTGCATAAATTTATTGCAAAACTAGATATGTTCAAAATGAATGCGATTGGTTACAAGCCTGGTCCTGCTGTTGAGAAGATATTTCTTCTTTGACGTTACCAGATGACATGACGCAGGAGATATATGCTACAGTTGTAACCTATAGTTAAATAATCGGAGGAGAATTAACAATAAAAAATTTGTTTCTCTAAGATTTATTATTGAACACAATAAACCTGGGGATTTTAAACTGCATATTGCTGATCACTGTTGCAAAGGGCAGTCATAGATTGACCATAGCTGATCTCTAGAGCCAGTCTGTTAATTTTATGTAAGAAATTGTTTGCCTAGTGATATGTATACAACATTTACACTGTGTGACATTTTGCCAGAAATAGTTTGTTCTTTTTTTTTTAATTGAATTTTTCATACTTTAAGCTACTTATTTAAATTTTTATTTCCCTGGAAATAGTAGAAACAGGCCAGAACTGCATGCTTCAGAATTTTGTTAATATTTAGGAGACGTTGCAAAACATGCTTTCTGGAACTCAGGTAATCAGCTTTTTAAAAATGGACTGGGATAAGAGGCTTTAAATTCTGACATCTTGTTACATCAATGTTGCAGTCCTGCAGAAACTAATTAACATACCGCACATATATTTTTCTGCATTTTTGTCATCCTCCCTGTCTCTACTGCTGTGTTAGCATATTATAGGCATTGTATCGTCAAAGGTTTTGGAGGATTTTGGGGTGAGATGGGTGGTGGATTGGAGGTTGACCTGCAGGTATAGTTGTAACAATATGTTACCATTGAATTGACACATTATGGGTTTTTTTAAATTCTAAGAAAATCTATCATCAAATTATGTAGGATTGTAGGCACATTGATGATCAAAATTTGGTGTGCTGCAAGCATCCTCACCTGAATTTTGTGTTGCAGTTACTTAGCATTGCAAGTATGATTTGTGAGTTGAAATATTGCCATTGTAATTCACACTTAGCAGGAGAAGTATTGAAATTTTTTAATTATTTTTCCGATCAGATTTCAGAAAACAATTATGATGACTTTTCAATCAAACATCGAATGGTGATTGTTGAGTTTTGAGTCAAATTTTACGATACTCTGTTGTACTTGCATCAAGTGTCAAAACTACTTCATTCACAGTTGTGATCATGCTGCAACACTTGTGGTGCTTTTTTCTTTTCTTTTTTTTTCACTGTTAAGTTTTATTGTTCTTCATGCTTCCTTTTTTTGGATCAAACAGATTTACAAAGAGCTAAAGTTTTCGTATTTACCCATATACAATCTTTTGCTCTTTGCTGGCTGATTGCTAATTCATTTTTTTTAATTAATTTTTTTTTTTAGCTCATTATAATGCCATCAGTCTTGGAGAAGAAGCAAGATGAGTATGACTGTTATCTAATATGCCCCATGGCTGAATCTGCTGTATAGAAAATTCACCCGTAAACAATGCTACTGATACCATCTCTCATATGGATGTATTTAGGATTGTTTGATGGTTTTATTTAATCCTGTCATGATGTAGCAGGAATAAGCTGTGATAGGAACCAGTATGTCAAAAATTGCAACTTTTTTCCAACAGTTTTCCTAGTGCTTTTGAAAACTGAAATTACATCCTCAAGATGCACTGTGATAGCTTATGGGAAAAAAGTATTTTCAGTCAATTGCTGGAATATGCATCAATTTTTGTCACATTTTCAGGAGACTGTTTTGGTTGACTTCATTTCAAAGATGGTCCAAGTAGATTTTTTTTTAAATGACATGATAAAGGTTTGTTTTGTAAACGGTTGTGGGTTTTGCTTGTTTATTGTTCAGAATTTGCGATAGCTTCATAGCTTCATGTGTGTGGCTTGGATAGCAAAATGCTTGTGTAAGTTTGAGATGCAGACTATATAGTTGTGTTTAATATTTTAATACACTTTTATATTTTGCAAGGACTGAGACCAAAGGGGTATCTGTTATATTCATTTCTGATCATCCTTGTGGTATTTGCACTACTTAGTTTTAGGGTAAAAATGAAGAAAAGTGAAAACTATTAAGACATGCTACCTAAGATTGGAAAAAACTGTAAATATATAGTGATGTAAAATAAAAGACTATAAATATTGTTACATATAATTTTTAGGCACCCCTTACCTATTTAGCTGTAGGTTGAAAAGAATTATTTATGAACTGTGGCACAAAAAATGTGGTTCATCAAAGTGTTGCCAGTAATTTTCATCATTTTGCATGCGTTCTTTTTCCCCCAATTTACCCTCCAGACTACCGTATACAGTATTATATCTGCTTTTTTCACGCATTTTCTTCTCCTGCTTTGCTGTGCTTCACACCTCCTTGGTCTTATCTGTCTTTCTGTCTCAACTCTTTTATTCATCGCTTCTTTAAACTTTAAATCACTCATACAGTTTTATTCCCTTTGCATCCAGATGGCACATGTTATCAGAGGAAGTCGAATGGTTTGGGACTGATGAGGAAAATAAAATGAACACATTATGATGAAGAAGTATCACATGTCTTATGAAAGTTATTTGATCAAGATATTAGACTATGGATGACCCACAAGAAGTTAAAACTAAATGACGAAAGAACAGAAGCTCTTTTTTTTTTCGAAGAGAGCCAGAGTTTACCCCTCACTGCCTGTCTCTGTTTGGGTAGGTGATGCTGATGTTCCTTTTGCTCCTTCAACATGTAACTCTAGATCAGCATATTTCTCACATCTGTCATTCTGCTTACTATGAGTTCCAGAAGATCAGCTCTATTTGTCATACTCTGTCCATCTCAACTGTCAAAATTCTAATCTGCTCATTTGTTTTGTCTAGACTACTGCAACTCTCTTCTTGCTGGCTGTCCACAATACTTCATTCACAAGCTTCAGAAAGTCTAGAACTCAGCTGCTCGTCTTGTTTCCCGAACTAGAAAATATGAACATATCATACCACTTCTTCACTCTCTGCATTGGCTACCAGTTAAACTTAGAATAGACTACAAGCTCTCAACTCTGTGCTATGGATTCTTTGAAGGCTCCTCCATCACTACTTTACTGAAATTTTGTCTGTCCACACCCCTGCTCGAAACCTTTACTCCTCATCACACTCTTGCATTCTATCCCTCCCACAAAGAAAGTCACATACAGACAACGGACATTCTCCCTCTGTGCTACTAAGCAGTGGAACTCTCTTCCACATCACATTCGCCACTTGAAGGCTACATTCAAACGTTCTCCCAAAACATATCTGTTCACAAAGCACTATCCCTGAATTACTATTCTTAACTCCCTTCCAATACTCTCAGTCATGTTAACCATCGTGTAACAACAGCATCTTCACACTTTACAATGATTATATACCTTCATTCATTGCTTTATGTTCTACTCTTGTACCTCATCTTTATGCTGTTCAGTGTGCCTCACTGTCCACTATCTGTTATCTTTCATTTATCATTGCTGGTCTGCACATAGAGTGCAATTATAAGTACCCATTATTATTATGATCCTCCTTTCCCTCGACATGTTTAAAATAGCATATTTTATCAAAAAAAATTTGCATATGCAAAAGGAGAAAAGATATACCTTAAAATTATTCAAAAAGCTGTTTCTTTTACTTCACTGTCTGTTAATCTTAAATGTATTTACACTAACGTAACAATGTCTTGGGTATCCAGTCAACACTATTTAGGGATGCAAAATCTAGATACATGCTTAAAGCTCTGTAAGTGCTACTTTTTTCTTGTGTAAACGTTAAAGTTTAGATTTCTTCCTACCTAGATGCACTACTTTTTCCCATTTCTGCTTAGTGGATAAAGTGTGTGTATTTGTGTATGATGGGGTGGTCATACTGAAACTATTTCATTTCTGTATCTTCTTAATGAGAAATATACACTGAAACAGACCTGTTGATTAGCATGATGCACAGTTTATGAAGTGTCTTTTTTTTTAGAAAGATTATTGCTTACGAAGAAGTAGAAAAGGTATAGAAAAGCATTCTAGATTTGTAACAGATAGATTTTATGAATACAGATATACAAACATTAATTGAAGGAAAGAAAGCAAGCATACCCATGTACCAAACAAATTATAGTTTAAATACTAGAAGACATAATAAAAATCCACAAAGACAAATCTTGTATAATAAAGAGATTTTTAAATAATGCTGATATCCATCCAACATTCCAGGTAATGTAAAACATGAGGATATTTAAAAAAAATATGAACTTTAAGCTCAAACTTAATAAAATCCTGTACTAACAACTGATGCTTATTAGGTATCAGAAGATCATAATCGCATATGTAAACTATATAAATGAGATCAAGAAACTGGAAAACTCGCATACTCTGTGGCAAAATCACACTGTTCTAGACAGTGAAACAAACATTTCAATATCACAAATACAGAAAGAAAAATTTGGCTACAAGTAATGCTGTTCCTGGCTGTATTCGATGGTTAAGATGATTACATTTGTTCTAATCACCATAGATGCAGTGAATGGTCAGTAGTTCACCGTGTCAAAGGCATGGCACATGGTAGCTGGATTTCAATCCTCTGCCACCTTTACTTTTCCTGATAAATTAGGCACCCACTTCTGATGGACAGCTGCTCCACAGTCACATGACAGACCTTCCCCAAGTGGGAACACATCACACCAAAGGTCACCTAACCCAGGAACTGCATACAGTGCTCAAAGCTTCATGCCTGATGCTGTGCATCCTCGTGCTGATGGAGTCTCTTCTGAGACAATTTTGATCATCTCACAGAACAAAGAATTGAAATCTCTATGGTCAATATTAGTACTACTTACAGTCCAAACTACATAGCTTGAAGTCTTACAGCATAATTTTCTGTATTACTCTGTGGCACTCTATGTGGATAATAATCTTTACCCTCTTTGGGTTATGTACAGCATGTCTTTCACACAATTTAAGCCAAAAGTATGTGAATGTAAATTTCTTTAGACCCTGTCAAGGAATCATCCTTTCACCTGACACGATGCTAAATATAATACAAGCAAAGCTGACACCAACAGGATGCCAAGTATGATAGATGCATGTACCTAATGTTATGAAGATTCGCATTACTAAGATCTTAAAACTTCAAAACAAAACATAAATGCTGAAAATATTTTTCCTTAAACTAGTAACACCCATTCACAATATTTTCCATGTTTTCTTTGTAGCTTCTTTTACATATTATCTTTCACTCAAACTTATATTTTCCTCTTTTTTTTCTTTCCGTCTGATATTTTACATTTCCACTTATTTAATGTGGAATCATCAAAGATTTTTGGTACTTGACACAAATCTGATCAGTCTGCAAGTGCCAACACTATTCTCCACCCAACAGAACAAGGCTTATCCTTTAAAACAGTTCTTATTCCATTCTGAGCTCCATATATCCATGTCAAGTTAAAAAAAAACCAAATGAATGTATCATGTCCACATATGTTAAGCATCATTCTCATTCTGATCTTTCCATCTTGATCCATCTACCCCTGGCTGATGCTTACTGCTGCTACTGTTTCTGGCCACCTTCCATTGTAATAAAGAGAGGAATGTGTGCCAGGTAGTCAATCTTGTTTACCTGTGTGCCATAATCCTTGGGAACAGAGACAGCATTATAAGAGATTTACACACAAAGTCTTTATTAGGTTTTATACAAAACACCATTTAGCATTTATACACTCAAGAAGGAGACATATCCAAGTCAGTCTAAGAGAGAAAGATGTCTGTAACATAATTTATTCACACTCATTCATATCAGTATCACACCTCCCATCCCCTGTACTTTGACAAAGGCACAGAGGCATATACATGCACATCACTCACAAATTTATGTATTTACACATCAGTGTGTTTGAAAAAAAGTGTAAATCTTATAGTCTTACCAAGCTGATGGAATCCATCACTTTCTCCCAGTCTGGTGACCCATCATCCATGATTTTGCCAGTAGCCTGTGACAGCACTTCTCTCAATGCTCCCAGTGTTATATGACCCCTTTGACTGCTGTCATGCACTTGAAACTGGTCCTGTTGGATTTTATATAAACATAATTCATGTTTGTATGATTTCTATGTGGGTAGATAATTTCATGTCCATCTGCACCAGTGTTTGTGTATGTCAGGAATTCATGACATCCTTACAAAACAAAAGGCTACAAGTTTAATCTCTTCTGCAAAGCAAAAATTGTTACCATAACATTTTTGTTTTAAGGGACAATAAAGCATCATTACTGTTGTTATTTTTACACATATCAGTTTATAAATTTTATGTGCATACTGTAGTAATTATAAACTTACCACATATTTCATAATGAAGTCACCCAGAGTATCAAAGTCTAGACTCCCGTATGCTTCTGCAGCTTTTCCACTGAATAACAGATTAAAAGCAAAAGTATGCCTAATTCAGTACAATACTGGAGAAAAGTATGAAAACTGATTGAAAAGAAAACGAAAAAGCTATACTTATCCAAAGATGTGTTTAAAATATTTTATGAAATTAGTAATAATAGCTCTTTTCCTTTAGATTAAATGGCAACCTTTTACCAAAAAATCAACCATGTTTCAACTTTTTAGTCACATCTGAGTGCAGCTATAAGCAAACAGACCTGCAGTATTATCCATTTCACTAATTTTTTTCCCTCACAGATCTGCATGAAACATAATAGCATGAATTTTTAATGATTCCATTTATGGTCATGTCTACAGAAATATCTGCAGTAACCAATATTACAATAATGGTACATGGATCCCAATAAGCAATCTCCTGTTGTCTTTTTAAGTTCATGCTGTTTTGATAACTAATTACCTATTTTCCAAATTCTTACCATGGTCATTCAAGAAGGGACCTTATTGTGTGAATATATGTTCTCTAATTGTTAGGTATACACTCACACAAACAAACCAGCTAAACAGAAGCCTTGACATTAGCAGCTCTTGAATCTGAAAGAAGTTTAACAATTAGACACTGGATCTCACTCAGTATAATGCATTTTCCCTCAGATAGAAATAATCATAAATATTAGCTAAACTCATGCTTACATTAGGCCAGCAACTCTCTCTGTAAGCTGAGACATCATCAAGAACTCATCCACACCAAAGAAACTGTCACGACTTGTGAGTTCATAAACCTGGACATAACAAGGGCATAAAAACTTATCATACAACAATTTAAAGAATTCTTGGGTTATCTGTCTTTTATTACACTGATATCCTAAGACAGTGCTGAATGGTGAAGAGGATAAGATTAAAACAGCATGATGAAAAACTTAATATCTTTTTCATGCAAAAACAATTTTACATGCATGATTCATATCCTTAGGAGACTGACACAACCTGTTTGACAAAGTACTCCTGTTCCTTAGAAAATTCTTTTGGCAGCTGTGATCGGAGCTGGTCATACTGTAAATGTCTGCAAATCAAAAACATGTGAAGGGTATTAGACAAGGTTATAGTCCAGATTTCTGAAACATTCCATCTAAGCATTCATATACAGCACTGTATGTGTCTGAAAATGTTGACAAACCTCGATCATTACTATCATGTCAAGGTTTAAATTTATACAAAGACTCCACTTATTCAAAAGATAATTACTAGCTATTTTATAAAATTCAAAATGTTGCCCACCCATCCTTGTCCGTGTCAAGACGCTGGAATGTTTGTCGCAGGTTTGAAATTTGCTCTTCAGGTACACTGAGCTCCACTCCTCGCTGTAAAATAAGAGAATAATTTTATTTCTTCCTGTTTTAATTAAAACTGACAAGTATATGTTTTAATACCTAGAAATGTAATGGGAGTCTCTAGACAAAATCTCTATTGTTTCTTCTGAATACTCAGAAACATTTGTGTTTACCAGAAACTTGCTTCTGACTCGTGTCACATCCTACATTGCTCATTGATGCACAGCACCTAATACCTGTTGCTGTGAAACATTTTAATATAAAAATGTTTATGCCAATCTTTTCCTGCTATTGTGCCACGCTGGTCTGCATTCCATGCTTATCACTGATAATACAGTCCAAGGACTATAATTTGTCACTATCCAAGTGCAGCAGTGATTTCATACCTTAAGCAGATATATATGCAGCTAATATAATTTGTATTTGTACTAGGTCATCACCAACATCTCACATGCCAGATTCTAGATTATGCACTAGGGATAACCCACTTAAATATATTTGACCATGTTAATATGCTTCTGAAAATAAGAGATATATGTGCTTTTAGTAGGTAGAAGAACAATCATCATCATTATTACGACAACCACTATGTTGACCTTGAGGGGGTTGAGGGGATTTGACTTCTTTCCAGCAGTTGTGGTTCCACCTGCTGTAGGAGGTGGGGCTGGTGGCAAATGCTCTTTATCTTCAGCAGTGACATCTGTCTCTATCTGATTGGTGCCCTGTCGCCGCCTGATGGAAAGAATAAAACTAACATTATCTTACCTTGCCTTGTTTCATTTCCAACCCTCTGCAAGACACAGTGAAAGAGAGAATGAGAAATGAGACAACACCTTATAATACTAAAAATTGTATTTCTCAGGAAGTGCAAAAGGTTTGGAACTCTCTCAATTTTTCTCTCCCTCTCTGTTTTTCTGACTATGTAAGCAGTGCACAATCTGGACAGAAACAAGCTTTAAAGTGAAGAAAGCAGAAAGCAAAATGTTCTGAATAAATTGAACAAGATGTACAGATTGTAAACCATTTGATTGTTGCTGCAAAATAACTCAAAAATAGAATGAGAATAATCCACTACATCAAACTCCACTGAATGAATAGAGATAGAGAACTTACATTAAGAACTTTCTTTGTTCATGGACCCAAGAAGCAGCACTGCGGCCAGGCTGAGGAATAGTACTCTGTGACTGTGACAGACTAGTTCCATCATGATGGAATCCTGACAACAACAAAAATATCCTAAAATATTATAGTATTTAGTTGATTCTCTTCATTGCATCTGTTGTATGACCAAAGGAATCCAAATTGGTGTGTACATATGGATAACCTGTGTGAAAGATGAAAATTCCTTAAAGATTGATTCAAAAGTTAGTTTTAATTTATGCTCAATTATGAAAAAAAGGCGAAGTAAAATTGTAACTGCTGAAAATACACCAAACATTTGATCAAGTGGTAATTTTAAATGTTACATCAAAATGTATCTTTTACAACAAAAGCAAAAGTAGCCATTTAAATGTCTCTAGTGCTGATTCCTTGGCATTATATCTTAAGAGTGAGTCACTCCACAATCCAATGCTGAAATGAAAATAACTTTTCTAAGTTATTTAAAGCAAATTGAAACTGTTACATCCATTAGTCACACCACAACATTTAGTCATCAAAACATGCAAGAGATCAAACCAGAACCATACATGGTATGACATGGTGGCAATGAGATGGAGCATGCATATATACTTTTGTGGTGGTGATGAGAGGGGGTAGGATATTCAAAAATATCCCCAAATGATCGGATTAGTGGTTCATCATTTTACAAAGCTGAAACATAAAATCCCTTAGAGTACTGTCCTTAAGACTGGATCCAAATGACACCTATAACAGTGCAACATTCAAGACTTCCTAAAATCTGTTGTCAAAAGGCCTCCTGAGCCCTTTCATTACCTTACACTAGATTAGCAGAATGTTTCCCTTTTAGTTTATTCTTCCTTCATTGGAGCAAAAGGAAGTGATTTTCCCCATGGACTTCTTTTCAAAACTTTCTTCAGCGCATATAAGGGCAGTTTTTCTGTATCACACTAAAACTCATGGTTCGACTAGCTAATACTAATGAGGATTATCAGTTAATCATTATAGATTAATATTGAATAATGATGTTTAAAACTGTTAGCTAAATCAGCACATCTGATAATAGTATTTTCAGGCGCAAAAAGGAAAAAAAAGCAGCTTGTCCAGACCAACTCAACTTCCCCTATGTCCTTTCTTTCGTTAAAATAAATCTCAGGAATGCACTACTGAATCTGGCAGCAAAGTAAACACAAATATTACTCACAAACAGAAGTAGTACATTTGTGTTCATGAATGACATCCACATGCACTGGATGTGCATGCAATTCCATGTTACATGAAAATAAGCATGCTCTAACTTCTATGACATGAGTACATGTGAAATGGTTATTTTCAAACAGCAGTTAGGGAAGAAAACAATACAAAGTGTTTAACAGTACTAGGAAGAGAAAGTCGTGCTTGAAGGCTGGTGACATTTCGCTTTTCTTTTGCCAGCAGTATTGGAGATCGCCTTTCTTCAAGGGCTAAAGTTGGGTGGAAAAAAATGAAGTAAATATAAACGTCTTAATAATCATCTTACTGCGAATGGTCAAGGAAGAAGTGTTTAAATATGTGCATATATATTAATGATGAGCAAAATTAAGACCTTGCCCAGTCCAACTTTTCTCTTGTCTTCTTAACCAACATGTCCCACATGAAGGACATTTAATGAGGTTAAATTAGCTCACCTATACCAGTTCTGTTCCTGATGCTAGGAAGTGGTCCAAAACGGTGGCTACGTGGTGCTGTTCGAATTTGTGGCATTCCAACAAGTGACAAAGATATCCCTCGCTGAAATGCAGCCATGTCAAAGTCCTGCATTAAAGACTGTGGTGGGCGAAGAAGACTGCTGGGTGCGGATGACCTGACTGAAATATTTTCAAAAACAGTGCTTACAGCAAATGACCTAATAAAATAAAGCAAAAATTCTGTGATGGCACACCCTATGAAAAATGAATGAACATTATCAGGTCAATCACACCGATGCATAAGAGTAAATGACATTTAACAACAAGACAAAGAGGAAGGAGAAAAAGAATACAATTTATAAAGCACATGTCCCCATGAGGAGATAAGCTTAATATGCTGTGCTTACATAATTACAGGCAAACCAACAACTTTACATACAACATAGCATACAAAAACAAACACTAAACTGAATCTGAGCATGATCAAAGATGGTAAATTGAGGAAGATGAGGAATTTAACCCTGAAATACGTTTTTTTTTTAGTTCAATAATTTTGATCAACAGTGTTAAGACACCATGCATTAATCATGATCTTTGCTCACAGGTTTGCATAATTACAATGCAATTAGCTAAGGTGGTTCCAAACATTTTGACTTCCTACCATCGTCATCAATGTCACCGTTGTTCAGGTGATTATCAAGCACAGGCCGTGGTTTCAGGGACATGTGAGTTCTGAAACCAATAAAGTAAATAATGCATTTATCCATGGTATACACTGCACAAACATGCACATACATACATGCCCACACAAACAGCTTAGGGACAGACTTGTACATTCAATCCATAGCTTTACTCACTCTGGTAGCTGTATGCCTCGGCCATGGAACAGATCTCTCGCTTTTACAGGCATTGCCATAGACTTCAACTTCTGGATTTCACGATTCAGATCAAATCTTTCCTCAAATTCTATTTTTCTTCCACCCATAAACAAGTCCAGTTCTGCTCGATGTGGTACCAACTCTCGCCTTCGCCTGATGCCACGTAAATATTCTATGTACTCCATTTCTGCCAGCAGGCGATCCCTCTGGTTTAAACTGATACTGAGTAAAAAACATTATTATTTGTGGACTCTGAACTCTGGAATTTCTAGCTCATTCTAATTCAACTGCTTTCTACTTATTTGTAATTCAGCTTTCTTTCATTTAACTTAAATGTAAATCAACTTTTCCCATGTTTTCTTACATTTCCAGAGAGCAAGATAAATGTGTGTAAGAACTTTATACTCTTTTTTATTTAAAATAGAGCTGTGTAAAATAATATTCCATGAAATGTCATGTCACCGGTGTCTGTACCTTGTGTTCCAGTTCCAAATTTACTTTTACAAAAAATCCTTCTATAGACATATTGCTTGAGCATTTTTAATCATCACATAAGCAGTTAAATGTTTATGTTGGGAAATGTGTTTATTATATATGGCAGTAATATCCTGTGAAGACTAAAATACACTTGTGCAACAGCCACTCCCAGCCCACAGAATACATGTGGCAGTATGAGAGACATAGCTAACATACCGTTGATACCAGCATAGGAATAAAATTCTTTCACAATATAGATAGTTGATATATCTCTTACATCCATTGAGCATATAAGATTATAGTCCGAGAGTTTCTGAAATATTCCAAATAATCTATGTTTAATACACATTACAACTATACATATGAATATATATGTATACACATAAAAACCCAAGACTCACCTTTCAAATCCCTTCGGTAATTCAAACTGAAAAAAAGTTAAAAGGATTCTTAGAAAATACAAAAGCCAAAGATCAGAAATAATATTTATTTAAAGTAACAATTTGGACTATTTGAGTCATTTACACAAATGCTTAATGATAATATATGTTTCATTGCAAAAACAGAACATCTAAACTGCAATTAATGCATCAATATGATAAAAACAACAAAACATTAAACTGTAAATCCTTCAGTTGAAACAAGATGATCCAGCCCATGGGGAAGCAAACTGCGACAAGTGTAATTCAGTCACTAATAAAGGCACAGCATACACAGAACATACCTTTGCATAACGATCTGTGTGAAGTATGACTCCCCTCTGGTTAGTACCATTATTCTCACTGCCACCAAACATGTCTTGGTGTCGTTTGGAATAAGGAATTCGTTTTAATACTGTAGATGACCTGCAAGGAAAGTACCATTTTTTTTTTTTTACATTTTGTGCATTTGAAAACATATTTAATGATATGAAAAGGAGCATGTACCTAAAGTGTCTTAAAAGGTTTATTTCCATTTTCAAATGAAACACTTCAAACATAATATTAATAACAAATAATAAATGAAAGATTTGTATAGCGCATACTCACACTCGTAAGGAGCATGCTCTTAGTGCTTAAAACAAGAATGAGACGTGGACAACATGATAGAATACCAGGGATGAAAGAATAAACAGGACTGTTGATGAATAGAAGATAAATCTAGAATATTGTGATTCTGCAGGAGAAGATGAGTAGGAAAATAACAATATGCAGAAAAGAGGAGAGGTGGTTGAAAAAAGGACTAGCATTGTGTGGATTGTGTTAGTAGTAATACTCAAGGAAGAGGTGTCTTTTCAATGCAGATTTTAAGGATGCAGTTATAAGTAGGTGGAGGATATAGACAATGACAATGATAATTCTTCATTAATGAGAGGTAAAATAAGCAAGAAAATACTTTTTTCCATTTAGCCCTTGAAAGCAAGAGAATTACATTGTTTTGCTGTGCAGTCCACACAAAGCTATATCTTTTTATCACCTTCCCCCAACTTTTTTTCGCTTTTTGAAACTTTCCTACTTGTCTTCCTCTGCAGAATCATATTTTCAGTACTTGTCACTTAAATTGGCTTCTCTTTGTGTTTTCTAGATTTGTCTTTTATTCATCTGTTGTTTATTCTTCCCTCCCTTAGATGCTGTCCATACTTCATTCTTAAGCGCTAAGAGCTCCTCATGAGTGTATGTGCTATACATATCTTTTATTTATTAGTATCTATAAGTACCTGGAGATTGAGATTGTTCATTCCATAAAATTTAAGGAATTGCAGTTATCTCTTTCAACTCAGCTCAAGTCCATACAAATATTTTTCTAATACATAAAAGTGCTCTATTATTATTACTTAAGAATAAAAAAATGTTAATGTCAAATAGAGCATACGAACAGATGCTACAAATAAATATGACTTTGACATCATGGATATATATATATCTGCCAATTTTTACATATTTCATACAGAAAGGAGATATATATCTAGTATATGCAGACATTCATTGGATAGCAAAACCCATAAAACCAGCCAGCAGGAAATGTTATGGCTGCTATTCAGTACTGAAGAATAGCATTCACACAACACTATGCATGTGCAGACATTCATGTGCACATATACTGTCCTCCACACCCACTGTAAGTCATAGCCAATACACGGAGGTACAAGAACAAATATATTAAAAATGAACTTGGAAAAATTTTATTCCACACTAATACAAGCAGATTATTTACTTGTATCTATAGGGTATGATGCAAAATGGAAAAAAATGAATACTTTTTTGTGTGATAAAATGGGGGGAAATCTCTGTGATGCACATGCAGGACTGATCACATTTGAGTCATCTTGTCCAGTTGGAAAATGATCAAGTCACAACAATATCAAAAAACAAAATACAAGATAGGCTTAAATTATGGATACTAACATTCTAAATCAGCTTTTCCTGGAAAACAACTTTTAGCAAAAAAAACGAATCAGTTACTTGACAATTACACCTAAAACTCTGCTCTTGGTTAATACATGGAGGTCATCGTGGTTTCACACTCTTTTGACATTTTAGTAGATTAAAAAAGCTGATCCCCCAGAGTAAAGAGGCTTTGCAGACCACTGGCAAGAACAAATCAGGTAGCTTATACAAAAAAAAAAAACATGGTCCTCAAAAATAACAGAGACATTCAGGCAGTGGGTATTTCTGCAATTTCTAACTGTTCCCCAAAGTGTAACTATTTAAAGGCTTATACTGCTCAGATTTTGGAATTAGTATCTTTTAATGAACTCTACCTAATCAGTTTGGAAGCAAAACATGTGGCCTGGCAAGCCTTTAATAAAAAGTGTATGAGGAGGGAAGGCTGAAGAGTTCCCTAATTCCCTCTTATCCATTAAAAGGCTTCAGTCACACTGGGCAGTTGCTTTTATGAGAGATAATTGTATATCAAAGAATAAGAAAATTTTCAATGTTTAAATTTTAAGTTTGCATAGCTTATATGTTAGCAAATATGCATGCACAAATAAAGAATAATACAGTTATATAATATATTAAATGAGTTATTATACAGGCAGGTTAGCTACTATTTTATCACTGCCCTAACATCCATATACATATCCAAAAAATGCACTGAATGAACAAATATTCAGTTCTAACTAGACATATCGAAAAATAAAGACAATAGCCTCTGATAATTGCCTATGTCAGCACACATTCTCCCCCACCCACCCTTCCATTCATGCACATGAACACATGAACACATGAACATTCATAACTGATCTGGCAACTAATTCTAATTTCTAGCAAACTTTGCTTGTGATACATAGCAATAGCCCGACCCCATGCATGCAGTGCAAATACACACATCTCCTATAACTCCAGTAGTTATATTTTACCTTGGAAAAGGAAGAAGGCCATGGTAGTGTCTGCATACAAAGTGTTCTTGATTACACAAATAACATAATGTCTGGCTGTTTGATCTGGTTACATAAATTGTTATATTAATCTGGTTTTGTACTGTGTACAAAACACATTATATGCCTCCTGTCACACAACGGATAAATGGGCACATGCTTTTTAAGACACTTTTATCACAAGCTTTGAGATCTGGATAAATCTAATGCTAGATTAAAAACTGACCCATTATTCTCCAGCAAGTTTGACTTAAAATAATTGCCTCCCTTGAGGAGAATTTAAATTGTTGATTCAATGCTGAAAAGGACAAGGCTGTATTCTGCAACAGCAATGACTCAGAAATAACAACCTTTCAAACTCACAGGAAGTTCTGTGGTGTGAAGGGGGCAGGTTCGGGATTCACAAGGTAGTCTGGTCCATCCATGTACATGTTTCTTCCATGTTGGCCAATTTTGTTCACCTGGAACACAAAAAAGATGGCATGCAATTACTGTTTTAAATAGATTTTGTTTCCCTAATGAGTGGGTAGAATTGATTAAGCCTAAGGTATACTAATTCCAAAATCTGAATAGATAAAACTAAATCTTTTAGCAGTATAACTAGCAGGATAAAAATGGTGCAAACCCTCTTCTGTAATTTGCAGAGAATCTCATGAAAAATGCTTATTCTGCTAACAAATTGTGATGACAGATACTCTGCATATTTTGAAAATATCAACATTTATGGGGATATTACTTTTTTTGTTGTTATTCTTTCCTGGAGCTGGAAGGCAAAAATATTTGATGGTATGGGCCAACATTGTTTTCATCATCATCATCCATAGATTTATACCGGCTGATCATCGATTATGCTGGCTTGCTGCTATCAGTTGTTACGGAGAGCTGAAGTACAGCACTTAAGTCAAGTCTTTGGTCTTGCGTTTGTTTCATGTAGGAATTTAGAGTTTTCTGAGGTACTTGATCTCGAAATTAAAGTCTGGATTTGTTTTTCAGCACCAGTAAGTAGAGTCCACATCTCACAATCGCACAGCAGGATAGAATCTATGAGATATTCGTACATCTTGTACTTGATAGTAAACCTGATGCTGTTGCTGTGTTGCTGCTGCATGGCTCTCTAGTGCGGACGTCTAGCTGCCATCTTTGAAAAATGTAGCTTGTACTAATATTTCACCTATATTAAATTCTACATGGATTCAACTTTTCACCAATGTCGGTCCAATATAAGGTTCATTTGTTTTTCACGCACAGTCCTAATGCTGACCGTCAGAAATGCCCTTAATTGATCAGATCAGCATGTCACTGCTGTTGTGGTCGTTACCTCCTTTTCATACACCAACTTATCAAGTAATGTACAGGTTTATGGGCGGATGAGACAGGCGTTTCCAACGGTTGGATCATGTCCGGAGACTGAGAGGTGACGACCACCCCTTTCCTTCCACCTACACACCTGCCTCTGAGATATTTGTCTCATGCCTGCCACAGCTGATGACTGCACAGAGATATCTTCGAATTCCTCTCCTCACCTCAAAGACGGAGAAATACATTTTTAACCAAACAATTTAAGCTGCGTTGTGCTCGTAAACATTAATAAAGCCGAGCTCTCTGAAGCTGCTGTTGCATAATTATAGTGATATATATTCAAATCTGAGGTTCGATCGATATCTTAATTGTAGGTTGATATTTTTTAGAAATACGTGTTTTACATTTTGTTCTTTCTTTTTGGAGATATAATATACTTTGTATATACATCAACATGGACGAAAATAGGCACGACCACGGTAAGGTATAACTATCCCTTCAAAAATAATTTTAAAAAGATATTCCTCTCTTTCCCTCATTGCACCTAATTGGTTTGGGCTGACTGTACCATCTCTGCAACCCCCACCCCATCCAGAGACGAGCACCGCCCTCACGTAAAGCTGGCCCCGAGAAAAGTGAGGTCTCGAACACCTCACTCCCCATCGACCTTTGAGGACATTTACCTTTTTTTTTACCTGTTCCCCTTTTCATCGGTTCTCGACAGGTAGCATGCCACCAAGTGCCGAGTTTCGTGACCTAGTTAGGACAGCGCTGCGTCTCATGCCGTATAGTCAGCACTGCGTTGTAGGTATAGGTAACACTCGATTTGTGCAGCTGCGGTTATTCCGCGAGAGACTGCATGACCTGAACCTGACGTGCTGCGTCTAGAACTGTCTGCAGCCAATACTGCGCGATTGAGCGATGCCGTGCAAAGAGCTAAATAGGGTTAACTCTGTCGCACAGGGAACGATACGCGTCTATTGTTCGCTCGCGCTCTCACTAATGGTACATTGTGTTAAGAAAAAAAAAGAAAGTTAAAAACAGTTCCTGCTTTCATATGCTTGCCACAGCGAGTTGCATTGTTTTTGGCTGTTAAATGTCGATCTTAAGACTCGACAGCGTGTGAACTCCCGCTTCGGGCACCAAAGAATTAAACTCGTGCCGATGCAGACGTTACGACGCAACCATCATGGCTCCGAGGCAGAAAAGGAGAAAGACCGTCGGTGCCCAGAGCATCCTGCTAAGGAGAGCTTTAGTGGTAAGTCTTATTTCCTACGTGCAGCCTGTTAACACCTTGTAACTTTTAAATCACTTTGGAGAGACCTTACAGTACAGTGGGACTGGGTCGAGGTGTGAAATGTATTCTAGTCGCGAGGGTATCAAGCATGGCAAGCCGAGACCGCGACTGTCACATCGATCACCGCCGAGAAATGTGTTTGTGATTTCAAGTTTCGCTTTGTCTGCTCGCTGTATGTTGTTTTCATCCAAAGAAGAATTTTTATTCTGGTCTTGTGCATTACTCGGACAAGAAATTTTGAATTTATTAAACTAAAAAGCGAACCAATAAGCCAGGGCCGGTGCTAGCTATAGTTGTGCCGTTGGTAAAAGACAATTACGTGCTGCTCCCCTCCCAAATGTCAATTAGGCACTTATAGCGCATTCCACAATTTATGTTCTGGTCATCAGACTGAGGCATACAATCTCGTTTTCTTTGCTTTTATGCTGAGCAAAAAATAATAATAATAATAAATAAATAAATTATTCGTTTTTTCCGATCTAGTGAGACTGCCAGCCGAGTTAATTTCCACTTTGAGACATGTTGGTCTCCATGCACTGGCTATAGAAACTGGCAGAGGCAGTAAAATTCTGAATGACTCTGTCGTACAGTATATAATAATTTATATTGGACAACGAAGATTAGAATTTTCTGGGGATTCATTTTAGGCTTGCTGGGCGTTTGTTCGCGAATCGAACCTCACTGGCATTATGTAAGCCTAGATACATTATTTAAATTCTCATTTGAGAAAAGACAGCTAAACCCAAACGTGTCATTATTTTCAATATTTGTAGATAAATGGGTGGCAGATGTATACGTACATGCGATTGACCAGAATAATATTTACCCTAACATTATTCGTTGCTTTAAAAAAAAACGTACACCATCTCCGTGTTGTCCCTCACTGCCTAGGTCGTCGTGTATATATATATGCCTACGGCTTCCACATCTATCGATCTAATTGCCTATTCTCTTTCCAGATGGTATCTGATGGCATGTTAAGCAATAAAACTTTATAATTTAAGAAAAAATATTGCTGTTTAATGGGAATGTGTTTTTGAACACAACGTATTATTGATTGAACAGTGCGACGTATCTTCGTCATTAGGAAGGCTGTCTGCATTATTTAACGTTTTAGGTCGTTAGGGAAAGAAGATGCGTTCGATACCACGATTTTCTCTTTTTCAACTTTTGTGAAGGCTGTACTAATAGTTTTACCCCCTCAGTGCTTTACCTTTCCCCAAGCCATTCCCGACAGCTGAGTCCATGGAGACAAGTTCGCTGCGCAAATACAAGTATCGAACAGGCACACCTCCGGGTTTGGACGCTATAGTCTCTCACCACTCCCTGTCGTTTCCAGGGTAATCGTGTACACTTCTCGGTCACTTCTCGTCACCGCATCGCGTGTTCTGTGTGTAAACCGTCAAAATTGACTGTCCTGGTAGAACTTGCACTGTTCGTGAAACTTTAATGTCTCACGTGAAGTAGACTTGAGTCTGCCTACTTCCAGCCTCAATAGGTCCGTGGCAACGTATCCAGGTTTAAACGGAAGATTATTGAACAGAGGTACAATATACGATCTTCTGTTATACAGTGGGGACAAAGTAGAATTCTTCCTTTTCCAAAGTAGTTTCTCCCTCTCGCTCCCCACCGACTAATCCTTCTAGAGCAGTGATGCCCAACCTTTTTCGGCCTGCTGGCCATATCCATTTCGGACAGCCGTGTCGCGGGCCACTTCGCCGCAAAAATACAAAAAGGAAAAAAAAAAAATAGAGCAGATACAATTTTTTATTAGAAACAAGTTGTGCTTACCATTAACTATGTACTAATTAGTGGGATATTTGAAGTTGTTTTACTGAAACCAACTTCTGAATGTCCGGCTGCATCGTAGAGACACCAAGTCAGAGCACTGAATCGAAATGTTCGTCCATCGAAAAAAAGATTGAGAGACGCCCCTACGTGGGGATAAATACTTCTTCTTCCTTTTTTTCGTTTTTTTAAGGTCTTCTTTTATTACTAACATGCCGATTTCCTGCACTGTGGGCAGAAGTTTCGCGGGCCGGATATGGCCCGCGGGCCGTAGGTTGTGCATCCCTGTTCTAGAGCTTTCTTCTTCCGTTGTCCGTTATTGTACGCATTTTTCATCACTCAGGTTTTACGTCATAATTATAATGACCTCGCTGCATTCAGCAAATGAATGCGTTGAGCGGTTGTAATCACAACAAAATGTTTCATTATTTTTCGTGCCATTAGTTTGTTTGTTGGGCAAATGACACTATTTCAGCATGTTGGCGTTGCCTACTTTCGCTTAACCCTCAGTGTCTGGTTAAAGTAGTCCGTGACATAAGTATTTCAATAGCTCATTTCCCTTCTGGCAACAAGGCCAGAAACAGTCGGCTTAACAATCTGTCACCCTCGCAGCCACAGGCATCACATACAAAAAGGCTGATACAAAACATACAAACACACAGTTATGGCAATGAGGGGAGTGCTGATAATAAACTGCTTGTGGTGAACTGGGTGCTGGGGACATTTAAAGAGTTTTTCTTAAATTGTATTCTAAAAAAAGCCTTTTCTTTTCTGAAACGCAGTTGTGCTTGACTTCTGTTATTGTGTTGTCTTCTTCAGTCAATGCGGGAAACGATATCTTGAAAAAGCAGAGAACTAATCTTGTCTGGCAGCGCTGATAAAGAAGACGGATATGCATAATTTAGCCAGCCCTGTAGTCAGTAAAACTTCTTACTAGTGAAGCTTCCTTCGTCCAGCCATAAGGAAGCAAATTAATGTATTAATTCAGTAAATGCAGTCTCTAACCCGCATAGCCTGCCTGCTTGAGCTGATAAAAATACACTGGGTTGTGGTACTGTAAGCCATAGTTTTGCTTGAGTTTATGCAGTCAAGTTTTTTGTTTAAAAAAAAAAGTCAAGGTCCACTTTTCTATAGCAGTAGGGCAATAAATCAAAGGGAAGAAAATTTTAATACTTCCGAAAATAGCATGAAAGCACTTTAATATAGCGTGATTTCCCGTTAAGGCTCAATGCACTTTACAATTGCGATAAACACACCCAACAAACACATACACGCACGCGCGGACACGCGCACACGTTATTCTCATCGTCTCGGGCACACCGCCAGATATAAGACCGAAAAACAGCTCCATTTTTTTAAATTTCGCTTGCTTCTAAAACACCATATGTAAATTTTCAAAAATACAGCAGACATGTCAACCGTGTTATTAGTTATCTTTGTACTTTGACCGTGTTAAAATGTTACAGACTGTCGATTTCTAACGCTGTTGTACTTGATAAATTTAAATCAAACTAACCTGAGCTGAATTTTAAAAAATGAAAACTGGTGTGCACAAAGCTTCCGGTTTAGTCACATTCCCCGAGACTAACAGCGAACTTCGCAAAAGACTCAGCGTTGGTCTTGATAGTCATCAGGCCACCTATACACGTCCGTGGTACAGGCATGTGTCGCTGAGGCAAGAGTTGTAAGGCATGTGTCACCGTTTAATGACGAACTTGTTTACACGTCCGTGGTTTAATATGCAGGAGTCACTGATAGATTAGTTTAAGATGAGTCGCTGTTGGTCGTGTGTCGCCGATTTGCCAGCGTGTCTTTGTATCAAGCTATAAATAAAGTGTTTGAAACTCTCTTTGACTGCAAAGACTCAATTTCTTGGCGAGGCTGACACTAGACAAGGACCTAAGAATGAGCCATTGACGACGACATAGGCGCATGGGACTTGTGCATGTCGCCACTTTCCATTCATTTTCTACCTTTCACCCAAACACTTTTCAATTGATGAAAGAAGGTGGCCGAAGAACTTAAATGACTAGAGAAGAAAGTTTTGAAATCTACTGAATGAGTTTCAAGAATCGCAGTTGCACCAAAATAAAAAACACACACACACACACACACAAACGAAAGCAGAGAAGATAAGAATATGTAAGGTGACCAGACGTCCCGCTTAGGCGGAACAGTCCCGCTTTTGACCTCGTGTCCCGCCTGCTCATCGGGCGGCACGCCCAATGTTCCGTTTCTGGCTCTCTAGGAAGTCCATCAAATGTCCGGTTGCCTTTAAAAATATGAATACCGTAACGCTGATTCACATCCGGCAAAGTCACAGCACACCCCCTCCCCTTTTCGGCGTTCATTGACGGTGACGACACCATCATCGGCACGTGTTCCGCTTTCGCTCCCGCAACGTCTGGTCACCTTATAATTATACTTAATTTTCAAGATATAAGCTTTCAAACATCGGCATTCTCACCAGCCACTAGGAAAGCAGAGGAAAATTGCCTTCTACGCTGGAGAGCTGCGTTGCGTGTAAGTAGTATTTGTAACATCGAGTGTGGCTCAGACCAGCAAATCTATGCATGTCTTCGAGTCGAATGAAGCAATATCGTTCAGGTTGTCATGTGTAAGAAGCGTGTGTGTGTTGGTGCCCCTACCCTCAAAAAATGAAACTGCTGATTTTGGAGTACAGCCCTACAGATTTGAACGTGCTTTCTATGACACTTTGAAATGTCTGCATCAGCAAGGACTTACTCCCAAATGCCTTATTTGTTAACTGCAACTTGAATTCTTATTCACATCGAAAGGCGTACAACCTTATCCCGAAAGGTTAAAGGCTTTGAAAGAGAAAAAACTTCCTGCAAAGGTACGCCAATATGTGAGCCAATAATGGTGAGCAAATAACAGCCTTTCAACTATATGAGAGACTCTCCGCACCGTCACATGATGAGATACTTCATGGTCCTGGCAAGAAAAAAAAAAAGAAAAAAAAAGACCGAGGACAAAGCTTCCCCGGGTTTCAAATGTCGCTTACCCAACTGACGCTTAACTGAGATGTAGAGACGCGACAGCAAAATTAAAAATGAAAACATGAGTACAAATGTTATGCCCCGAATGCAGCACTAGAACCAGAAAACATTATTATCACGAAGTATAAAACACAAGATATTAACAATCACTAACTTCAGCATTAATCATGTGGTGGTAACGAAACGTGAAAGGATGATCATCGCAAGAAAGCAGTCTTAACAGATTCTCCTACTAATCATTATTTTTTTCAGGAGCTATTTTAGCTTTAGAACCTTTTGAATATTGTACAAGTTGAATGTTAGTATTTTTATGTGTTAAATACTATTGTTAATGTAAAAATTGAATAGTTGGTAAAAATGGCCTCCCTTAAATGGCTCCTCGGGGTAGAAGTAGCGAACTATGTTTATGGATCCTCATACAGAACACCAGAATAAAGTAAAACATGTAATGTCACCTATCGCTCCAAATAATAATGTCCTCTTTATGATACAGGGAAATGTCCATATATTTTAACATCATCTGCTATATTGATTGTGCAGCTTCCGAATGTGAAAAAAACCTTCCTTGAAATGGGAAATGCGCACTTGTTTTTCCGACTATATAAAAATCAAAGGTCACAGACAAAAGGGATTCTGATAAAATGTTGATTTTGAACTTTTCAGAAATAACACTACATTACATGATGTGTACAGTTCTATGGATAATGATCATCAACGAGCTACACAAAGACGCACGCTTTGCACAGAGAGAGAGAGAGTGTGTATAATAGACATAAGGCGAAAATTCCGATTATTTCTGGGATAAATAACAACCGAGGATCAGCGGAAAAACTTGTAGAAATATGTCCCTCTCCTAACAGGCTGCACCTCCTTCAGCATCGACGTTGAGTTGCAGTAAGCAAACTGAAGTGACGATCACCTTTTTGCTGTTTAATGCGATAACATTTCTTAATATTCTCCTGATTTCTCAATATTTTCGAAATACTGTATTCTCTAATGTCACTGACCCTTGTTTTCTGGAGTCGTCACCGTGAAACCTGCAGTGATCACCCTTGACTGCCGGAACGCAGTGAGTCTTTGTGTTGTTCTTTGTTCTGCATCTTTAATTGTGACTATTTTGGAGAACCTGTTTAGTGCAGTGACCGAGATATTGCGCTAAACAAATTACTTCATTTCGATACACTTGTTCATGACATCAGTTACATACCGATAACAAGGACGCCAAAGTTGGAAAGTTATACAGAGTACACCTCATATTACTTAAGACCATAGAACAGCTGAGTGAAACAATAAACTTCTCTGTTCTGCATGCGTGTGCATGTAGAACCCGATCAATCCCTTGCTGGATTTAGCGTAGAAGTATCTTTCTAGTAAATAACAAAACGATAGCGACACCTGGTACCGCCGTTGCAAAGGGGGTGACGGGAGGTAAGGGATGGGTGTCATATAAAGCCGAACTGACAATAGAGTGACGTCTATACCGGCTTAACAAAAGAATGTTGCTTCGACATGCGAATTATAAGGGAACATTGTTGAATGACGGCCACCGTATGGCCAGCACCCTAACTAACACCATTTTCTTGGATGCCATTGTCCAGTAGCCACCGTTGGGCCTGCACTTGACTAGCAATGCGCAGATTGTCCGGCATTGTTTTGGATGCGTTGTCAAATCGTGGCAACCATTTAGTCTGCACACTAATATTCCACTGTCTTGGACTGTGGTTGCCCAGTCATGACCACCTTTTGGCCTGCACGCTAGTACTAACACGACACTGTCTTGGCCAGCTGCCCTGGCTGCTAAGTCGATACACCTGAAGAAGTGACACCGCGATCCAGGCTGCGAAAAGGGTACGTGGCGGTTTTCCAACAGACGCGACCCCTAGCAGACTATACTTGTACCTTTGCGCTTAAACAAGACACTGTTAGATGGGATAGGGGTGGGTGTCAAAGCATAAACTGAACCCAACGTACAGACAATTCTAAGCCAGGATCAAGCGTGTGGGATTTCATGCGAAAAATTGTAAATAAAATAGCGGATTACAAAATTGAAGCTCGCCCGTCACATGGGGCAAGAAACGCACAGTTAATCGAAGAGACAGCTGGCCGTATGGTCCAGAAATGTGTCATTCCCTACAGCTTTTTCTGCCACCCTACCCCTCAAACACCCCTCATTCCCTCCCTACACATACACACAAAATTTGGTTTGTGAAACGTTCTGCTGTTCTTAAAGTTTGTGGGCAAAGCGGACTTGCAGAGTATCTAAGCATAAGATTACTAAAATAAAATGCCATTTTTGCAGTGATCCTACTGCGAGATAACCTAGGGTTGTTTTTTTTATTTTTAAATGCTCGAGTCACCTGTGAGGAACTCCTGCTGAGGCTGGAGTAAATCCGCGCCGACATTGTTGGTAGTTATCGGTCCTGTAAAGCGGACGGATTTACAATTTATAACCGATAACGCTGACATATATTGCCGAACCTATAGAAAACCCATTAATAAAGTAAATGTCGCTCTGGGATCTTGAGCATCAAGACAATATGCCTTTGTATAGCTCTCTCACTAACATGCACACCATATTAGACACATTCCGTTACCTTGGTCTCTAGTTTTGAACCTTCCAGGACAAAGCTGGAAATGGCTGGCATAGCTCCTTCATTCGGCCGTTGGTCACCAGAGTTTACTACTACAGAGCGCACTTTGGTCGAGTTCTGGAATAGCGACGACGACAACGACGATGACAACAACGACGAGCCTTCAAGACCGTCGCCAGCTGCTAGGTCCTCGTATTCTTCTGGCCTTAGACCGCGACGGTGGTGTCGGTGGCGGTGGCGGCGGCGCTGTCGTCGGTGCGGTAGGGTGACACAAAACATTCAACAGACCGCGGAGACAACAACGTGCGACGTAAAGTAGTGCTGGTCGACCTAAGGACCTCGCGCTGAGCCCTGATAGAAAGAATGCGCCAACAGATAACAACCCGACGAGTGGGCTACTGACAAATAGGACCGGGCCTTCCCAGGAAACCCACTTCGTAGCTGGATCCGATGCCGTTCTCTCGCGGATCTGACCCGCCGCTCGTACACAGGCTGTTGTTAAGCGGAGCCAAGGGACCTTGCTGACCGCCAGTGTTACCCCGCACTACCACCACCAGATTGGAAGACGGTTGAAAACATGTAAAGCAGCAGGTACAAACAGCCGTGGACGTAAAGAGTTGGCGGGAAGAAGGTGTTTGTTGATAGTGTACACCCATTAATCGGCGGCTGGCGCCGCCTTCTGTGCCAGCGAACGCCAGCATGCTACCCAAATGCATTCTTTGGAAACCGTTGTGAGACGTGACAGGTGTGCTGACCTTAAGCGAGGGTAGTGACCCACTGGATCGAGCCATGGGCTTGTAAGACCCTGCTTTCAAGTTGAAGAACTGGCAACGCCAACAGTACTCTAGGTTTCCGATATAAAAGCCTGCATTCAGTCTTGATTGGCAGTCCGGACAGGTTGTCCATAGCGTGGTGGAGAACCTTCACAAATCCTACACACGACTAGGAAGGAAAGTCGTATGTAAAATGAAGTTGTATGTAAATGTATCTGTGCCTTTAGGCGTTTGCATGCACGCTCATGGCACGTACATGTGTATTTATACACATAGAATAAGATGTGCATACATATAGACAATTATTTTTATTATTATGTTATTAATAAAGCAGTGTTGATGTGTGTTTGCGGTTAACAATCATGCAGAAATCCACCTACTCCGAATCCTCACCAAATGTGGCAGGAATTTTTGTTTGGTGTTTGTTTTTTGTGCTTTGTTTTGTTGTTTGTTTGTTTTATCTGCAGCAAAGTCGTAGGCTAATTTTGATTGGTTATGTTGGTGGGGACCATGTTTATTTTTAACCATCCAGCGACGCTTAGGTTGATTTATGCCGATAAGGCTTCTACCTGTGATGCTACTGTTGGCCTAGATAAATCAACTTTTGATCTATGGCTTCATTTGAGTCGAGCATCTTCATGCACGGGGTCAGTGTAGAGAAACAGTGACGCGCATTTACAACTGGGTCAAATGATGGCCTTGCCCACACTCGCTTAGCAGAGGTAAGTCAGCTTCTTGTGAGTTGTATTTTTGTTTAGAGCTATACTCAGTTACATATCTTCCAAAGGAGAAAATAAGCACACACACACAGGTGTCGGAGCACATCTACCAAACACAGCGTACGACAGGGCCGTCGTCAACATGAACATCCTTGCCAAGTGTGTGGTGGGTCAGAAATGATTTCACATTATGGGGAAGAGGAATAATGGGTGGACCGGAGAAAAAACCCCAAACAGATATATTAGAACAGGTATCCAATACAAAGAACGGCCCTAGACGAAATCTGAACCCAGAATCTGTTGGTTCTCACTGCAGTGAAAACCGAGTGTTTTCACCATCTGGCGCCACTTCGAGCGAGCAAGGACGTTAAATCAAAATTTGTTTTTTCATAATCTCTGAAGCGAGCGAGTTCTTTATCTTCACCTTACCTCCAACCCCACCACACTACAAAGGGCCAGCAGTGTTGTCTCTTGCCTCCCTCCTTCCTTTGGTTTCCAGGCAAATGCACTGTACTCTGACAGGAGACAACATGACCTGGGGCAACGCCGGTAAAGATGCTAGTATCTCACAATGTGTTGATATACAAACACACATTACTGGTACAGTTGATGGTGCGCGAGTCATGTTTTCTTGAATCATGTTTTTTTTTCTAGAGTAAATCGAGTCGAGGCAGTCACACCTGTCGAGACTGTGCTCGCAATAACACATCGCTCTCTCTCTCTCACACACACACAGACAGGCGTACCGAGGTTTTGGGCTCGCGAGCCATGCAAAGTGCGCCCCGGTTACTATTAAAATAACTTCATTTTATAGGAGAAAAAAAATGGGGAATTTTACAAGACTAAGCCACTTGTCAATTTTAAAAACTGTTTGAAATAAATGAAGAGGTTGTTGGGAAAACTCAAGAAGAAAATTGTTTTAATGGGCATCATATTTACACCAAACAAGTAAAAAAAAAAAGGAAAAAATTTTGGGGTGGATGCTCATACCTGCCTTGCCTCCACCCTTTCAGTACGCCGCTGACCGGTACTTGTAAGCAGATGCAAAACAAGAAACTGCTACTGCTAGTGCCCCTGTAGCTGCCGCGAATTGATGAAGTGGTGAGGGCAGAGCTCTAGCAACTGAACGACCGGTTTGCAGTAGCTGGTTTAGACTTCATATTAAAAGTTCCTGGACCAAAGGGTTGCCAATGCACACTTATAGGGTTTTGGGAGTGTTGAGGCCGACAGCCGGCATGGTATGCATGTACGCCCAACTGAACAAAAGGGAGAGATGGGGGTGCCAAGCATCAATGGTTCTTGCAAAAGGACGCGCCGAGTACCTGCATGGCCGGGTCTTACCACCTGGGATCGACCATTTTATTATCATTGCCTAAAGCAAGCGCTCTGAACTGGCAGACTACAGCTTCAATTAGAGTGACATGGAAGATGTCACGTATGCACACACACACGAGGACAGGTACAGGCTTGGCGGTGGGGGGCAATTACTGACCGAGTGACAACCCCGTGACCGAAGGAGAACGGGAGGGGGTCGACTAGCGACATGATGTATGTGCGGGGGTGTGTTTGGAGAAAAGTGGGACGTGAAGGTCGGGTGACAAAGTTTGGTCAGAAAGTGAGGAGACAGCGCAGATGTGGGAGCACGTTTCATCGAGAGCGCGAGTGTGTGGTGTACAGGTTTTCGCCTTACTGGCGATGGAGTAAAACGATTCAGAACCCACGAAAGTGTTGTGTTTGGTTCTTGCTAAGAGATTGGAGAGCAACTGCATCTACCCTGCTACAGAAGAACAAAAAGTAGCAACGCACAAGACGAAATAACAGCAAAATGCAAGATGGGGAAGAGGGGGTTGGGAATTACAGGAGTTGCAGAGGCCCGGCGTTTGGTGTTTACAGGCATGGGAGCATATGTCTGCTGTTTCGTGGCCAAGCATTGACCCTTTACGGGCTAATTTACGAGAAACTGAGGCTTATGTGAAAGAAGGCAGCGCAAAGATGTTGAATTAGTGTCATAGGTCAAACGTAAGTGCTGGTCCGAAAAATAATGAACATTTTGTTCTGATGACGTACAGCCTCTCAATACCTTTGTTTGCTGAATGCTCCGACGTCATAATTATGACGTAACACGAGTGATTTAAAATATCAGAACAAGAAAGCTCTAAGGATTATTCAGTGGTCAGCGAGAGAGAGAGAAACGGATGGATCGTTCTCAGAAACTTTGTCAGGTTTGTTGGTTTTTTTTTTTTTTTTTTTTTTTAATATATCCGTGCTTGTTATTGGTATAGCGGGGTAGAAATTCTATACGTTTAGTATCTCTTTTTGAATAGTTTCGTTTTCATTCAAGGATTTTGGATGTTAGCTGTGTTAACCGTGAGATTGCTGTCTATTCTGCGTCTGTTGCTCCTTTTCTTTCATCTCTCCTTTCCTTCGATCTGTCAATCCTCTTCTCAGTTTAATCGTGGCGTACTCCCCGGTATATCCGAACAGCTGGTCATATGCTACACAGTTCGATCTGTGCCGGGAAAACCGTATTGCTCTTCTCGGAGTGTTTGACGTTTTTCTTGCAATCTAAATAAACCAGAGCAGAAAACGTCCCAGGTGTACAACCTTTCCCGTGTTGTCAGATGAAATACACAGCAGTGTCGCTAGGCAAGCACTGCTCGCAGGACTGCCCGACATATCAGCTTCGACAGAAACGCCAACCTCTAGTCACCCGGTCTGTTTGTTGACTATTAAAAGGCACGGGTCGTATCGAGTTTATGACGTCACCCTGGGTACAGGGCAGCGTGTTCTTTTGTCAGCTATATCACTCTCCTCGTGTTTCCTTTCTAAGGGATGTGCTTTTTTTTTTTTTTCATTGGCGTAGATGATCTTCCCACAATTCATTGCAATGTTGTTACAATGCTTATGTTTTATGGAATGAGTCGACTTGGAGGAAGACAACCTTTTCTTCTGTTTGCCACCTTTAATTTTGCTTCTTTTGTCACATAACGTTCATCGAAGTCTGTTTACTTCTTGGCGCCGACACCTTGCAGGGCGGGTAGGGGTGGGGAGGCCACTCATGTGACGGCGGCCTTTTCCACCTGTGTTTACACAACCATGAGGACAGCCGTACCTACCTGTTATCGTGTCCCATGGCGTTTAGAGCAAGCAAATTATCAACGTTTTCGCAGTGACAGTCGCTAGGTCGTAGCCTTAGGTATTGCTAAGTTTCATGCGTTGTATGTCGCCATTTAATTGGAGCAGGGCAATGTCAGAATAGAAGAATAATGAACGCATGTGCGCGACAACCATATCTATCAGACTGCCTGGCGTTCCCCTGAAGGAGAAATGCAGTAAGTAGTAGAAATAATGTGTGTGCGAAATCTTTTGCGACTTGCACTTTGAAAGGGGAGGTAGGTAAAGAAGGCAGGAAAATAAGAAGAGGTACATATCTGCGACATTTTCAAGAAAGTTCACGTAAGCCATTCCTGTTTCTTGTGTTGGAACTAGAAAAAGCCGCTCGAGATGTGCGAACGTCATTCGTAAGAATACATTACATTCATCTTAGGATACATGATGAATCTGAACACCTCTCATGTGTTGGGTGCTCGTGATCTGCGAAATGCTTTGACAGCTTACATATTTTTGGAGGAAACGAAATCTAGCATCACAATGGATGTAAATTTATTCATTGAACAGCATAACATCCATAATGTCTAATGTTGATTTCAAACCAGATTTTATGGAATGAAATTTGCATTCAAATTCAGATAAATACATGGCCTTTTTCTAGAGTAAGGGTACATTATTATTAAAATTAAAAACTGAACTGTAATTTCTGATAAAGATGTAACTTGGATTTTATATAATATATATGCAAGTATTTACAATGTTATCAAATATTTTGTTCTTAAATTTCCATGATTAATAAAACATAACAATCAGAGAGAGCAAACTAAAGCGACAGAAATGGACCTGGAACAACATAACAAAACTTGCTGCTGACAAATGAAGGTCTTTAGTAGATATTTTATCTACCACCTAGGCACAAAGATGACTAAATAATTGTTCACAACTGTTTAGCAAAAGGATGCAGGAGGAGTACAATGTAAGGATATTGTTATAACAACACTTACAGACACAAGTGTCCTGCTTGAATGAAATTATAAGTAATTCAAATCACTTCCCAGAAAACAGTGTTTTGGCTTTGAAAAACATTGGAATATGTCATGAAATCTATTATATGTTTTATCTATTATATTATTTAGTATTCTACTAAAGAAACCACTGCCATACATGCGAGCATGCACACACCTAAATATGAAAAAAATTACTCAGAACCATGGCCTTAGAATGCTACATACCTTGAAAGTGTGTCCATGATAAGTTTGTTCACTGGTATGAGAAGTGACGGCAGGGCTTGAGCTGGACAACTGAAGGATGGAAGATGGATGCCTCTTTATTTTCTGTGATCTGCTCTTTGACCTGTTATTATCTGGTAGTTTATCATCCACTAGTTGACAGGATGGATCATTTGCCAGGGGACTGAACAGTATGCCACTCACATGGTCTGTTGAATCTGTCTCCTTCAGGTTGGAATATTTCAGTGAATGGCGAGGTTGAGGAGGTCGAAAACAGGAATAGCTGCTTGCATCTGGATGGGTGTCCATAAGCACTGTTGGAAGTTGTCTTCCCTGTAGCAGGTTTTTGGTGACATTTCCTGATGAATCTTTGTCTGAAGGTAGGTTCACCACTTCCATTTTTCCTGGAGATGCAGAAAGTAATGCACATGTTTAAACAATGATTCAGCACATTCTGACCAGGCATGTCGTACATCAACACAATTGGCTTATAAGTTTGATTCATGTAAAAACATGCTACACTTCCTAATCAGATTAAATTTGCATGTACCAAAGTCTGAACAGTACAAGAATACTCTTGCTATTACCATATTTTTTTTTGTCCAGAGGGCATGCTTATAAGTGTATCAGATATGTAGCATAAATAAGCTGCAGTAAAAAGATTGCGAGGAGAAGAGATTTCATTTAAATCCATGAATGGATGCAGACGATGGAATTATTGAGAGCAAAATGTGAAGAAAAATTTATAGACACTATTAGGACAGTGGTTAATGCACAGAAAATACAAATGTTGCCTTTAATGGTTCTATTTTTTTCAGCACTCCCAAAAAATGATGGGATTTAGCTTTCTTCATGGACGTCGGCGCAAAGGAGCCATATCTCTTATATTTCTAGTCATCTTTATAGTAGTACTTTACTCTTTACAGAAAAAAGACCCTGCAATGTTAGAAATCTTAGGTGACTCTTATTGGTTGGACTTGCTACATTCCAGTTACTTCATTCCCAGAAATAGAATAATTATGCCACTACATATTTCATATATAATTGAACCAGAAAGACACTGTAGCAGTGAAGGCTACATTGCTGTTCTTATTCCAAGTCACCCACAGGATGGCTTAAGAAGAGCAGCGATTCGGAAGACTTGGGGCTATGCTTTGAGACAGGAAGAGTGGCCACATGCCTTACTTAGGGCACATGCTGACATTTTCTTTTTACTAGGGAGAGCATCCACCCAGCTGGAATATCAGTCTGTTGAGCAGGAAGCACACACACATGATGATATAATTATAGGTGACTTTGTTGATACATACAGAAACCTCTCAATAAAAATGTTATTTGGGTTGAATTGGATTGCCAAGAACTGCGCGGAAACAAAGTTTCTTGTCAAAATGGATTCAGACACATTTGTTGACTTTCCACAGCTGATGGACCTTCTCCTGAATAATGAGCAGAAGCTGCGCAAGTTCTGTGGTAGGAAAACTGTATTACTCATCTGATGCCTTAACAAGTGGCAAGTGGAAAAATGACCCCAATGAATATCCTTTTTCAGTGTACCCAACATTTGCTGGTGGGCCTTGCTATATTTTATCCACTAACATTTCAGGTCAGATTGTAAACGTGTCGCAGTACATGCCCTACATGTCACTGGAAGATGTGTATATTACTGGTATCTTGTCAAAGGCATTGGGTGTACCCAAATACTACCTGCCACAGCTGCACAATTTCCCAGAGGAAAAACATCTTGTGATTTTGTAACTGAAGAAAATGAAGAAAAAGGACTGTTAAGCACAACAGATCTATCCATTGATCAACTAAGAGAGTTGTGGCAAACTATCACAAGAGGAACTTGTTAATATCTTAAAATATTGTCCCGTCCCTTTGCACCAGTGGACAAAATGTGTGAATTCATAAGTGATTAAAGAATAATTAAAAATGACATGAACACACCCAGGCATGTGTGTGTGTCACCAGAAGAAGCATGTGACTGCGACTGAAATTCCATGAAGTTATTGGGTTTTTTTTAAAATTGTGAGAATTATTTTTTCAGAACCCATAACTGGATTTCAAGCTGACTTTTTCAACTATGAGACTGGCAACCTATGCTAATTGTTCACAAAATCTAGAGTTGCCTGTCATCAGGAACCAGTGAGATCAATTGGTTCGAGTCAAATGTGAGTCACTATGATGTGTTAGATCTAAACTTTTCACAAATCTTGGAAAAACTGGAAACTGATGTGTATTCATATGTTAGCAAGAAACTTTATGTTTTGTACACAACGGTGAGCCCAGTTACCTGACCATTCCATGGAAATCTAGACATACGTCAGAACAAAGATATTGGCCATTATTTTTTTGATTGGATTCTTTGCATGAGCTGCTTAATTTTGCTTTTCAAAATAGTGTCTTTTTTCAAATAGAAATAATGAACATTGATGTGAAAAAATAGTTTATAAACATATCCAGCATTTTTGTGCTAGACTTAGGCCTGTTAAAAATATGTGTCTTTCTAGGAGAAAATAAAAGTAGTTTTCCTTGCCAACAGTTAAAGGGTTGGCACACCTGTGCAAATGAAAAAAACATTTTATTGTATCTAGATATGATTGGAAGGCCTTGGGACAGGTAAACTGTGATTAAATATCGGTATCTCACTATGGTCAACGTGGTTCTCAGTACCATGATACATTTTGGAAAGGGTGTACTACACAGCGTGAAGAGTGAACAAATATTCACAAACTGTGCATGCAAGAAATTTTTTAAAGAGTTTTGGAGTGTATATCAGGGATGCCCAACCTACAGCCCGTGTAGTGCCTCATCCGGCCAGCTCATTATAACCAGATGCAACATAATTTCATTTTAAACATCACGATTCTGGCAAAACCGCTATGTTCTGGCCACCGAGATTTTATATCATGTTCAGTCCGACCCTCGAGCGAGAAAAGGTTGGGTATCACTGGTGTATATGTTTGTATTCTTACAGATATTTGGTTTCTCAGTTAAAGGGGTATTATATGAAGCTCATTTGCTGGTGGTGAAGGGAGATAATTTCCTTGGGATCCAAAGGACATCAAGACTAGCATACTACTTATTGGCCCAGACAGAATAGGCAACAGTTTCTCACAGATGGTGCAAGCACACAAGGAGGGCTACAAAATAGTTGCTATGGATGGCCTAGAAAATAACTATGGAATAATATGACAATTATGTGAATTTATATGTTTGAAATAGCTGTTGAATAACTTGTATGTTGTTTAAGGGGAGTTAGCTAATGCAATTGCTCATTTTCAGGGTATTCTTTCATGGGAAAGTAATCCCAAGAATATTAAAAAGTAAAACAGAATTGCCCACATGTGCATGTCAAAATTCCTTCAGCACAAGAAATACAAAAGGGTTTAAGAATTGGAGCTGATTATTTACAACATAGGTGTGGAAGCAGAATTTGGTTAATGTTTATATCTTGCTCGATGCCTACCAAATATTATTTTCCCCTCTGGCTGGATCCAACTGTGTGAAACATTATGGTTTGTTAGCATTAAAGATGTGGGGAAGGATCTCCTGATATGACAGCTGACCTAGTTCGTTTTTTTTTCCAAGACTAGGCCAGAGCATTTTATAGACTACTGCCTAGCAGGGCAACATAATTGCAGCAGCCACTGCTTCAATTATTGATAAGCCATACCATCTGTTTTACTCCTTTCAATAAAATGAGAAGAAGTGAACAAAATATATTCAATGTTCGAATTAGTTTTGGCACTAGTTTAGAAGATACTGAGTACATTGACTGTGCGTATAATGCTTTTACAGCCACTGAATATTAATAAAACATGGCGTAAAAGTTTTTGGAATTTCTGAACTTAAAATCATAATTTTTGTTTTCCCTACCATTTATTTTTGTGTGTTTTTTTAAATTTATGAATTTCATGAAGATCTATAAGATTAAAAATCTCAAAGTTGTTTCAGTAAAGTGTAATATCTCTATTTTTCTCCGTCCCAGAACATTTTGTCCAAGAACCACATGGCCTTAAATATTTATTGTATATTGAATTTCATTTTTTTTTATCAGTAACTCTGTGTAGATGTGCTATTTAAGTGTAACATCTATCTCTAAAAGTGTATTAATATATCGATGAATCAATGAAAATTGTTCGTTTGTTTTAAAGATGGTGAAGTGTCATCAAAGCATTCATTTTGTTTCAAAGACTCATTCTGTAATGAAATTTGTGCCTTGCTTGTGCAGAGACTTTAAAAGATATTTCAGCTTTCCCTGGTTTAGGAGTTTGATGATAAGGAGTTTATCCTGGACATGTTTCTAGCAGTGAAATCTGTACCGAAGCAGTGGTCATTGTGTGTAATTTTAACTTCTTAATTGACTTGGATCAGAAACTAGTCTGTCAGAAATTTTTTTTTTTTACTTATTTTTTTTTCTTTTTTTTTATACTTCTAAAGGACATAAGGAAAACATAAATAACTTCATGCAAAGTAACCCTGCTATGAACGGTGCTAAGATTAAGTGAATCATGTAGTAGCAACTAACAGTGCAAAAATGCTGTGTGGATATTGCATGAATTATAAAACAGTTTTATAGTCAACCAGAATGAATAACAATTAGCATCTTGCCTGCTACATAAATGTCTTACCACCTCTAAGATTGTGTGATTCACTTCTTAAAAAATCTGTTCGTGAGACCAGTAGCACATTTTTCATTTAAAACAACTGTTAATATTGTAATCAGACTTGGAAATAGCATATCAGCTTCATGGTATCTGAATTCCACTACCCAAAGTAAATTTTGAAGCATATTAGCAAGAGTGTTAAAGTGGCCAAGGCATAGTTTTTGTTTAAGGAGCTTTTTGTACCTGCATGTACTAAAGGGTTTAATAACAGAGGTCTTAAAGAAATATGTTAATGCTAGGGTCTTTAAAACAGGTTAATCTGTCTTCTGACATGAACAACTTAAGAACTGAATAGTGAGATTTCTTAACTTCCTGTGAAAAGTGATATAAACTACTGCTTCATTCTAATATAAATGGGGATATAAATTTCTGCTTTTAAATGTCATGCAGTATTTCAAAATTTCACACTTCTTGGGCCTCATTTCTTTGACATCTGGAAAATCTTCACAGATGTTTTGAGGGTCAACCATATTGCTCCAGTTCTCAAACTATGCGGGTCTACGAATTTTGTGTCCAATGAGACTGTCGGATATATTTTGTTTTTTCTTATAAACAGGAAAAAATGTGCCTATTTGATGTGGTATCTTACATTCTTAAGATCACATTGAACAAAATACATAAAGAAACTGCTATTTTCAATGAAAACTATCCTTTTCAAAAATCTAATGTTTCATATTTTTATTGCACTCGTGCGTCCATGAATGTTGTGAAAAACATGTTTAAACCTTTTGTTGTGTTTTCCTTTCATCCTTTCTTCTGATCTTTGTGTAAAATTGTAATTGTTCCAAAGCCTTACAATTTGAAGTGATCACTGCTGTGAGCCAAACAAAGCAACAAAGAAATGGGAAGATACTTCTAGCAGCACAATTTTGTGTGTATTATAATTTGGAAAATAACATTTTATTGAAATAAATCAATATTGTTGCATCTAATAAGAATTTTAGCAACAACTGAATAACCATATGGAGTTCTGTGTGCAGGGTGCATGTCTCACATGTTTCATGCACTTAAAACACCACAGCATGTTATGCTCAATTCAGACATTTTAAATCAGGCATGCATGTGGACTGCGGGCTGGATGCGGCCCTTTGCAAGTACACCTGTGGCCCCATACAAAGAACACTATGGACACGTGGCCCTCATGACAACACAAATGTGATCATTGCGGCCTTAAGGGAATCCTCGTTTTGACAGGCGTGTTTTAAATAGTGTGATAATAGTTTAATAATTTTCAGACTTGGTAAAGACATAATGGTGAATAAATATATTTTCATTTTAATTAATTTCATGTGCTGTACAAGTTATAAATATCTTCATCACACCCACATTTGGTGTTGGAAATTTTGGATATGATTGTTCATATGCTTTTTTTTTATTGTTGTTGTTGCCAGACTGTGATAAGTCCAACAGATGGCTGCGAATCAGGGTCAGAATGAGGTTTAAGTTTTGTCAGCTATACTTCATGCAATTGTAATAGCTCCTTGAAATCTTTATATGCAATACTAACGATCAGTCGAAGTTTATCAAGAATTGTAGTAATTTGCTACTCAAAATGTTTAATATATATTTAAATATATATATAACTGTGCACATATATGTTTGTGTGGATGCATACATGTGTTTGTATTTATGTAACCATGACTAATAGCATATAATTTCTGTTGATTGGCTTTATTATGAAAGCAAATAAAGTTTGTACTTATTAAATTTGTTTTGTTTTTTTAAAACATATGCTTGATTGATAGTTACACTCAATAAAAAAAAAATCAGTCTGAACCTATGCTACTAATTGGGGCATACATACATTCAAATTCATGTGCTATGTACAGTTTTCAGGATTAGCTGCTTTGCAGTGATATAACCTTAGTAAAACACTTATTCCCCACTGCAACCTCCCCATCTTCTTTGGCATTAACTCCAACCATTACTTGGTCTCAAAATTTTCTGTTAAAACATTTAATCCCAAGTGATACACAGGTTTAAAGAAGTTACTATTGATATGCACATGTACTAATAATAGCAGTAGAATGCATATTAGGCTGATTCAAGATGACCAATTTCCCATGTACCTGCATGCATTAAAGGGTTTTGCCAATTATCTAAACAAAAGTATTTTATGCTATAAAATTTTAGCCCATTCAGTTGACTACAAAATGATAATAAGTCTAAGCTGAACTGTTACATGCAGTCTTATATTCATTTAATGGCTTCAGCACTGAGCTTTGAAACAGTAACTTGAATTCATTGCAAAGTGATAATGTTTAATAAAAAATTCATCCACTCTATGCTGATACATAATATAATGCAGTATAAATAAATCACCAGTCTCCTTTCTGTCATGGGGTGAGAATTGAATGGTGCTCTAAATCAGCAAGAAAAAGGGATTTTTTTTCTCATCAGGAGGCTATAACAAACAAGTGCTTTAGTAGTTAAGGTTGGCCTTGAGTTTTGTAAGGCATTTAATGTGTTTTTGAATTTGAATATGAAACTACTTTCAGAAATATAAAAAAAAATAAAGCCTTAAGGAACTTTTCTTCTAAACTTAGGTTTTACCAGTGTAACCCATGCTAATAAGCTAAGACACTGGTAATTTCACTATATTTTATATGTACTTTGACTCCACTGAAGTCTAAAAAATATCATGGACGTATAGGCAAGCTATTCTGAAAGCTGAAATTTTTTAGGCTTTATGACTGCGTGAGTATGCATATATAACATACTTTCATGGCTCTCATAGGTACTTTTTATACATCTTTCTTTTATACAGATAATTATTTGAAATATGTTGTAAGCTCTAGCTCTAGCTCTCTCTCGCACGCACACACACACACATGAAGATAGTCGATGTATGTAGGCTAGCTGAACTAGGCTTTATCTGTGCTTTGCCTAGAAAAGAAGCTTTTAAAAAGCAAGGCCAAGTTAAGCCAGTGGTTACGACCGCTGCAACTCTTGTTTATCAACGAAGCGAGCGAGCAAGGTCTAACTTAGCCCCCACTAAATTTAGGACTACAGCCAAACTAGCTAGCGATAATTAATAAAATACGTTCTAGATAACACACCAAAATGCCGCAGGAAAACTTGATTAATGTCAGACAGCCGACGCTACTGCCGCGAACACAATACAGTGCAGCACGTACCTGCTTTCTAATCTTGTCGGTGGAAATGGTTGATAGGCACGCTTTCTTTTGCGCTTGCGCATGAGTGGTAGCTGTGTAATAATGAGCACTGTGATTGGTTAAAATAACACGAACGACAACTCTGATGGTGGGCATTAGCGACCGCTCGCGAGGAAAATGTCGTCTGCTTAAGGTATTACGATCCTTGCACGGGATCTTTCCTACCGTACAACGGTACAAGCGCAGTACTTAAACAGAGACCAGCCAATTACGTACACCATCTCGCTGATACTCCTCCCTTTGTTTTCAAGACACACACATTTCTAGATACTATCGCCTTTTACTATATGTATCTCGCTGTCGTCGTTGGCTCATTAAACCACTTCTTAAACCATTAATTTTCTAGATTAAAACACTGTATAGGTATATATCAACAAGTCCGAGATGAAAATGCGCCAGCATCTCATGACTCGCAAAAAATCTGAATCACGCACAGTGATAAACTGAATTCAAATTCTTCCATCATCTGCTACATGTACTTTAAAAGTTAAGAAAGATTGAGGCCTCTTTCCCTTAACAATTTTATTAGTGCGAAGCATACTGAAGAATACCGTTTTCCTCGGAAGAATTAGAAAGAGCCAAAAGATTCCTTCTTGAAGAAATGACGCTGTATGATCATATTATCTGCAGAGAAACTATACAATGATTAAGCGTGCATACAAACTAAAACAGCTGAACATACCAGCCTGCTGATATAGAACTTCTGCGCGCGTTTTAACAGAACATGATGAAGCAGTCTCACCACTCGTAGTGTCATATTAACCGACAAGAACATTATAACGGCTTGACATATACCTATTCAATTTTAAAATCGAAATTCAATTAAACAATTGAACAATTAAGGGGACAGACGCTGTACACAATGGCGCTGCCTCTTGGGGACGAGTGACCACACCTTCTTCCTGTCTTTCCACTCTTGGGTAGAATATATGTTCCTCCTTCTTCTGATGTTAGTGGCTCCTAGCCGGTTACTGGGGCCAAATCCTCCAAATCATATTCTCCAATCCAAATACTCCATGGCATCAGCCAGGCTCATCACTCCGTGGCTTTACCCAGACTCAAACCACGAACTAATATCCCTGGACTGCTTGCAGACGATTTTTTCAGTCACCTTTCTAGGAAGGCACAGCCGCCATCCCAACCCCATCCCCCAACGCAGTGACTCGGCGCTTGCCGTGTCTCCTAGGGAAGGGAAATGCTGGCCGGAGATAGTCAATTATATTGTCTTTTCCCTTTTCCCATTCAACAGGTGCGGTTTGGCCACTCGCGCCATGCTAACTCGTTAACTTCATGTCACCCTTCTGTAAGCAGTGAGTCAATCTCAGTTGCTGGACAGCTTAACAAATGAACCACATTCTATCCTTGTTCATCCCCTCCTATTAAATATCTTCCTCGTCTCCCCGTTATTCTTTACAGCTTGATTTAACCTCCAGTTCATCGCTCTCTAATCTTTCCTATATTAGTCAGAAAGATGACGCTCGGGGTTTAGGTTTCTTGGTCTAATCTTTACATGAGAGCAGCAATAATAATAATACATCACTCAGTCTCGTCTTCAGTCTTTATTTATTAGTCAGTCTTTGTAATACTTATACTTCTGTGCAGTGCCAACGGGATTAATATAATATTTCTCATGCCTCTCCATCATAAAATACCACCGGAACATGTGTTTGTGATTTTTGCTTTAGTTTCGCCGATTTTTACTGCACTCAGGTTAACCTTTACTTGCACGATCTCAACTCAAGAAAATTAACTTCCTCGCAGGAGGGCGGTCCGGTGGCGCAACGGTTAGCGCCTGTCACCAATACAGTGAAGGTTGGCTGTCCCGGGTTCAGCTCTCGTCTCGGGCACGCTGTTCTTTCTCTGCACGTGACATCTGTTTACAGGGCTGGCTGCGTGCCATGACATAGCCAAACACCAATTCCCCTCCCCCCTCCTGGAAGGACTGTTCAGTGACGTCACTCGACATCACAACGTGGCGGCCTACCTGGAGCAACTCAGATCCATGTTTTAGACGCCATTTTAAGTAAATTATCGATTTTGTTGGGGGTTTGTTACCTAAATATTTGATCGGACATGATTCAGAGAATCAGAATCTATCGCTAAAGCTCTATTTAAATTTCCTTGCTATGGGTAACAGTGCCACCTTTTACCCCGCCCCATTCAGATAGGAATACTGCCAGTTAGGTCGGCGACTTCTTATATTTATTTTGTCCAGGCAAGTCGGGCTTATTTCGCAACTAACCTTTGTGTAGGTCAATCTGTTATCCGTCACCTGGAGAAACGCTGAATTGTTATTGGTGACCCCGCTACCGAGCTTCCCAGTTCTGGCCTAGCCTCAGAGATACTCAGATAGTACAATAGCTTGCTTGGGGCGAGGATGTCGTCGTAGCTGTGCTTGATGAAGCAAACGGTCGAAAGACCGCCAAGGCTAGCTTTACAACCTGCTCAGTGTCAAAGGTCGCTAGCTAATAGTTCTCCGTGCGACGCAACGATGTTGTCCAACGACCTGAGTAGGAAGGGTGGAGGAAGAGGGATCCCCTCCCCGCATAGACACGTGTTGTTTACGGTCTTATAACTGACGCGCCAAACAAAAACAAGCAGCATCAAAAGGAAATTCCGTTGACATGTGGGCTGTGTTTCAATTGGATGGCTGCTGTCCGTGGCAGACGATGTCTCGTACCTCGATACCGTATAACCGTGCACTCAGACCACAGATGCAGACGTCAGGACGTAACTGACATGGCAGCTCCGCACAAAAGGAGGGAAATCGACACCAAAGTCACCTACCTGAGGAGTTTTATCATGGTAAGTCTGTTTCCTTGACACGGCCTCATGTTCATTGTACCTCTTATAACTTGAAACTGTACGATTTATTGCGACTGGGACCAGTTGGAGTGTAACCGTACTTTTTTGTTCTGCGTGTGCGCGTGTGTTTATCAGAGCAAGGCGCGGCCAACCTCGACCACAGACTACTATCGAGGCTGCTTTCATTGAAAATAGTCATAGCGATATTTGACTTGGTGAATGGGAGAAAAATTCTCGTCGTTTCGCGACAGATAACGCCACGGCACACGTTTAGTGTGTAAAGGTCAGGACTAACTGTGTCCTATTGGAAATTTTAATGTTCTCTAACACTGCATCCGCTTATCTTCCACCCATACCATATCCAGGGCATTGTCCGATTATGTCTTATCGTAGCATAGTGAAATAGAGGCAGGCTGCTTGAAGCACGGTAACTTGCTTTTCGTAGTCCACTAGCTGCCTTTAACCTGGTATAAACCTGGTCAAAAACCGACTAGTGAATGTGCGTGTGTGAGCGAGAGATACTATAGATAGGAATGTGTGTATTTTGAAGATCTCAATACCCCTGGGCAAACGCCGGCCCGCGGGCCGGATGCGGCCCGCCCTCCAGTATATATACTATATATAAAGTATTGGGTACAACTGAGTTAATTATATTAGTCCGGCCCTCTAAAACCATCCCAACTTCTCATGCGGCCCCTTGAGAAAATTAATTGCCCACCCCTGCCTTAGAGGGTGACAGATTAATAATCTTGAATCTTGCTCATATCGGCAAGCGTAATGTCCAACATACGGGTCATTGTATGAGCGAGACGACTTTGCCCGTTGGGTCATCTAGGTCTTAGGAGCACCACCGCCCGTACACAGTATTTTCACCCCTCTTGGTTGGTTGGTTGGTTGGTTTACATCAAAGCAGCTAGCCATATTATGTTACTATGCGCTACATGCAAAGAAATAAACACTGCCTCTGAAAAGAGATCTGAACCTAGTGAAGTTTTCACGTCACTTCCGTCATAAACCATGTCTTACTTATTGCTACTACATTGGTTTAACTGTATTAGGGACAAGCGCTGAAATGTCATCATTAACTGGGAAAATGCTGGGAAACTCTTGACCAGTTAAATCGTGTCAAATCTTTTTTTTTTTTTTCCTTTGCAAACTGGAACAAAATAAGAAGTGCTGAACGGTTGCGATGGCAACGGATAACCGAGTGGTTAGAACGATAGTGTCCGAAATGAGGTGGGCACTGGTTCGATACCCGTGTAGTCTTCCCCAAATCGACCCAACTGACGGGAATGGGTGCCTGACTCCAAAAAGGAATTCACGGTGCACTTTAAGCGTACAGTTCTCATAGGTCATCGCGATAGCAGCCTTCCTTTTTTCACACCTCTCTCGATCCCCGTTACGCAGTTTAAATAAGAGTTGCTGTTAAAGCACGATAACTTTCAAAGAGCAATAGTACAGACTTTCAATAGCTAGTTAGGTCTGTAAGCAACAGAGGCGGAGAAGTGGGGGTGAGGTAGTAAACTTCTCCCCACCCTTTTGGACATAGCTAACTAGGTCTCTGATATCACAATTAAGCTGATGATGTTTTACATCTAGGCCTATCTTGATTCAACGAGAAGCAGAGATGCTTTTGGGAAGCAGATAGCCGAATGGTTAGAGTGCTGCATGGCGTCCGAACTGAGAGGCAATTCGATACCCGACTAACCCGAGTATCGCAGCAGACTTTCCCCCCGCTGACTGGAATGGGTACCTGACTCCATTGAGGGTTGGGGAAGGTAATCCAGCGAGAGAGAGGAGATGGGTATTGCCCCCACGTAAAGCTAGCTCCGAGAGATGCCTTCTACACAAGCGAAGATAAAATACTAAGAGTCTCAAGGCCTTTAATCATTAATAAAACTAAGAAAAAAATAATAATAAATTCTTTTTTTTTTAACTTGTTCGCGATGCAAAACTTCACGTTTAACTTTTGTTCCAAGGAGAACTAAACTTCTGTGCCACTTTTATGATCTGGTCGCTCTCAGCTGAAGAAGAGATCGTGTGCTGCAAAATTTACGAGTGACGTGTTTATCGGTAGGAAGGATTTTTCTCGACTGACTGCTGTATAGTTTCGAGGAGGCCATCTTGCTAAATCGGTCTCATTTCGATGGCACTCCAAAGCGGTCGTACTTCGTATACGCTCGTCTTTTGTTTTCACACCTGGAAAAGAAAAGTGAGCCAGTCTAAACACATTGAGTAATGCTGTGCTAATGCTTTTCAACCAAATATGCTAATAAAAAAAAACAACCAGTCAGAACGCACTGCATATTTCCTAGCAAATCGTGTAGCAACAAAACTAGACAAAAGTTTATGGTAGGAATGGGATCAAAAAACAAGTTGCTCGTGGTCGCATGGAGGAAATCCTTTTACTGAACCTTGAAGCTGCACACACTTAAAGATCATGCAGGTCAGTGTCGCTACTTGCTCAGTTCGTTTTATAGATAAGAAAAGTCGAGCAAAGCTTGGGCTGAACTGGTCCAACGAAACGAGGGCTAAACGCCGTGATAAACCCGACTGACAGCCGTAGGATGCTGCGCAACTAAATATTTCGCCTTTCAACATCTTGAATATTTTCAGGTGTATACCTTGGTGAAACTTAATTGTAGCTTTTTTCCTCTCCCTTCGGATCTCTACAGAAACGTACGTCGTAGAGCTGAGCGCCTTGTGTCGGGTAATGATCAGAGCAGCAAACATACAGCACCACGGTGGTCAGGATGAGGTCTCCACTTCTAAACTTAAGTACTCTCTACGTGTACAAAACAGTAGATCACTATTTTTGTAATAATGTAAATACTTGCCTCTGCGCGCACACATGCACATACGCACTTGTGGCATTTGCGTGCACCCACATACTTCCTTCACGCACGCATTTACCACTTACAAACCGGCTTCCCGAGCTATATGTCATGTCATCCCATTACTTGGGGGCTAGTACCAGTCGGGGTGGAGAGCTGATGGAGCGATGCATTCGTAAACTTATGCCAACCGGCATTGATCTCCATCATGTTGACCTAACGTCCCGAACATTTGCCCCAAAACCATTGGCTTCCTATGATCTTCACATAATCTTTGCCACCCTTGCTCAAATGTTCCTCATAAAGATGGCAAAGTTGGGTTGCACGTGAGGAATCGGAAACCATACCTTCCTAGAAAGCTGTTAATTTGGTTTCTAGTTTTTGGTACAAACACGCGAAAGACATTTTTGAGACTGCAAGTGGGATAATGTTTTTCTTTTTACAACTTCCCTTTTTTCCCAAAAAAGTTACGTATTGGCTAGTTTTTAAGATAATGTTTCTGATAAAGTACCACCGCTGTAGGTTCAGCTTATTTTGCTTTGGGGCGAGGGTGAATCAGATCGAACAACCTACATCGTCAGACTCCCACCCTAGAGGAAATAAATGTCCGTGAGTCAGAACTTGTTTACAGCACTTCCAACAATGTCAAGTAGAACTTGTGTAGAATTATGTCAACCCCCAGTGACAGAAGGCTAATAATAAACTCGTTCCCCAAGCTTTTCAGGTCTTTGGGGAATGAGGCGCTAGAAACATCATTTTCGTTGGGGCCAGCTTTATGTGAGGGCAGTTCCAATCTCAATTTCCTCGTTGCCTTACCTTTCCCAGCCCTCTACAGAGTCAGGTACCCGTTCCCGACAGATTGGTCAACGGGGGAAGAGTATGTTGCGGTACACGGGTATCGAACCGGCCCGCCTCGTAGTTGGGACGCCAGCTCTCTAACCATTCTGCGGTCCGCTCCCTATAGTTAATAATAAATCTAGTTCTGAGTAGTGATTGTATATAGAAAATAGTTGTTGTCCTTGGGAAAGATTATGCGCGTGCCCGGCTTTGTGTGCAAGTGAAGTGTCTTGTGCACGAATGCTCTCTCTCTCACACACACACACTGACACACACACACACAAACAACAACAAAGAAATGCTGCATACAGTGGCCATGAATTTAACATGATAAAGCCCATTAATATTGCAAACTGTCTATGGCGAGTGGGCATATCCGCCAGATGTCACCATGCCACCACAAGCTGGAGTGTGGTGAAGAACAAGAGATATCTCTTCGTTCTCTGGGAATTATCTCTGACCTTTGACTTTTTATTTCCTGACAGTTTTCAAACCAGTAATTGAGAGTGCACTGAATACGATGCCACTCACACTTCCTTTTTAAATCTGATGCCTTCAGGCGGAGACATATCAACGAATGTTGGCCGAAAACGTGCATGGATAACTGTTTGCATCTGAAAGGCTTTCTTTAAGCACTATGTGGAGCTGTCTTCCCTGCTGCAGGCGTTATAGTGATATCTGCCAACCCCCTGAGTCTTCATCTAAAGGTAAGTTTACAAGTTCTATGTCTCTTAGAGTTGCAGACGAATGCGTTTCTGCGTCAATAAAAAAAAAATAATAATGAAGTAAGCATAGTGCAACCTGCTTATTATTAGAATCATATCAAGCTTATGAGCATGTTATACATTCTCTTTAAACTGAATTTTGGTGTGCCAAACTTTGAACGATATAAGAACACTCGTGCTATCATTGTGTTAAAATTGGGCCTTAGAGGACCCTCTTATGAGTTAGATAAGCTATGTACTACACCATACAATTGTATTTTTAAAAATGTGCAGCATACAACTGGTATAATTTAAATAAACCGTACAAAAAATACCTTTAGTGAGCAATGAGACAAAAATGACAGATGAGTAGATTTGTTTTTTTAAATTCATGTTTAAAATCATAGAGAATATATAAAGCATGCAGAAAAGGGATTATTTGTTGTGAACAAAATCTGAAGGACCATAAATGTCATTTGGGCAAAAGTTATTGGAAAAATCGTACATATTTTGATTGTAATGATTGACTTTCTACTTTTCAGTTTTTTCATAGCAAGATGGAAAATATTCTTCTTAAATTATCCTGTCGACGTCGATGCAAAGGCTTTGCTCTTCTTGTATTATTGATTGCCATATTCACAGTATCCCAGTATACCTTAAAAAACAGGGCCTCTTCAGCGTTAGCAAGCGTAGGTGACTTCTTTTGGTTGGACTTGTTCCATTCTAAATACTTTATTCCTAGAGACAGCATAATTATGCCACAGCATATTTCATATTTAATTCAACCAGAAAGGTCATGTAACAATGAAGCTTACATCGCTGTTCTCATTCCAAGTCATCCAAAAGATGGCCTAAAAAGAACGATAATTCGGAAGACTTGGGGTCATGCTTTGATACAGGACCAGTGGCCACATGCCAAACTTGGGAAACATGCTGACATTTTCTTTTTATTGGGGAGAACATCCAACCAGCTGGAACATCAGTCTGTTGAGCAGGAAGCACACACATATGCTGATATGATTATAGGTGACTTTGATGACACTTACAGAAACCTCTCAATAAAAATGTTGTTTGGGCTGAACTGGATTGCCAAGAACTGTGCAGAAACAAAGTTTCTTGTCAAAATAGATCAAGACACATTTGTTGACTTTCCACAGCTGATGAATCTTCTCCTGAATAATGAGTATAAGCTGCACAATTCTGTGCTGGGAAAACTATATTACTCTCCTTGGGTGTTAACGAGCGGCAAGTGGAAAAATGACCCCAACGAATACCCTTTTTCAATGTTCCCAACGTACGCTGGTGGGCCGTGCTACATTTTATCCACTGACATTATAGCTCCTATTGTGAATATGTCACAGTACATACCGTACATGTCATTGGAAGATGTGTATATTACTGGCGTCTTATTAAAGGCATTAGGTGCACCCAAATACGACCTGCCACAACTGCACAATTTCCCAGAGGAAGAAACATTTTGTGATTTTATAGCTGACGAAAAAAGACTGTTGAGCACAACACGGCTATCCACTGACCAGCTTAGTGAGTTGTGGCAAACCATTACAAGAGGAACTTGTTAATCTCTTAACGTTTCACTCTCCCTCTACCTCGGTTCAAAATTTCTTAAAAGTGATTTAAGAAAAATTAATTTTGTGATATGTGTGTGAAGTTGGCTAATCTAAAATTGTTACCTTCATACAGGTCATGCTGCTTATAATCACCCTTAAAAAAAAACCGCAAAAAAACAAAGAAAGCTGGGGGAAGGAACTATTACATAATCTGGAATCAATACATGTTTCATGTTTTGCATAAAGAGCAGTTTTAGAATTTTTATGGAGAAACCAGTCTCTGTTATAATTACAAGGAGGAAATTAAATAGGGCAATGCTTGACAGCTGACTTATTTTGAACATCGTACTAGTGTATTTTTGAGGCAATGCAAAGAACAGATACTGCAGATACTGCTTCAATCCGTAACATCCATTGTTCTCCTTTTGAAAGAATAAATAAAGAAAAATTGGACATATGCAACGTTCTTATTTGCTGCAATATATGTTTAATGAGGGAACAGAATCTAAAACTACCTAAAATATGTTAAGTGCATGTACTGATGTGTTTTGTTTTATACCATACTCACTCTTATTGAGCTAGAAAGTCTATATATATTTATTTTGTTCCAAAAATCCTCTCAAAACATGTGTCCATCAACCACGTGGCCTTATACCATTCTTTATATACTGAATTTGTTTGTAATCTTGTACCATTAACTGTTAAGATGTATACCATTCAAGTGTAATAGGCACCTCTAAAAGTGTATAAATATGCAAATAAATCAGTAATTAGTGTTATGTTGGCAAAATTCATATTGAATAGTGAAGCATCACTTACCTCTCTGGACCTGGTTATTACTGTGTAATTATGACTGCTGTTACATTCATATAAAGTGACTAAAGTTCACATAACAGATACAAACTCAGTGTGTTTAGCCTTAGGCTTGTCTTAAAGACTTTTGCTTAATTAAACCTGTCTTCTTCTTCAGGTTATTTCTGCTGTCACTGATAATTTGTTGTGTTGGTTTGGCAGGTTTTTTTTAATTTGTTAGTCATCTAAATATTTCTTGTAATGCAATTCAATATGACCTCTTGTTGGATATGGATGGACACCGACAATAATTAAAGGTAAATAATATTGAAGTCTTTTAGAAATGTGTAAATGCTGGGGTATTTAAGACCTATCAAGAACATTTAATATCTAAGCTGTGTAAGCTGTCTTAATTGTTTTAGATTGTGAACATCTCAGTAGTAAACAGTGATACAATGTATCTGTTTTTGTCAAATCGGCATAAACCCATTCCACTTTTGAAAAGTGATGTAAACTGCTGTTAAATCTTGCTTTAAATAGTTCCTTAATTAACATCCTTTTAACAACCATTTAATATGCCAAAATACATGTGCCTATTTGATGCTGTAAATGACAAGTTCATGGTAAAGGACATTTTTTTTTAGAAAGACTTTTTTAAAAAGTGTAATTTAAGGCAATAAATACTTTTGTTGCTTACTTTGTGAGACTGTCGTGCATCTTGTGAAAAACATTCTCAAACATTAGGCAATGATTAGAGTGAGAGACTTATCATACCAAAAATTAAAAAGTTTGTTTTTATTAAAATTTTTCTTTTTTAATGCACAAACTGTAGTGACAGCTAAAGAAATTAAAACTTGCGAATTAGTATTGTGACCTACAGATCGAAGTGCATTCATACGGTAATCCACACAGACATTAACATTTACTCAAAGATAATGAGAACAGGAGGAAGAGATAAAAAAAAAAAAATAAAAAGCCAGATAACTTGCGGTTATTTGTTTATGATCCACTTATCAACATTTTGTCAATGGTGCATTTGTGTTGGGACTACATTCAAACAAGCTATAAACACATGAATAAAAAGAAGAAAATGTATTTTAGATCATATACCACAGCAAGCACTATAGAATAAACTGAGGCTCAGATTTGATGGAGAGGGTTGAAATTGCAACCACCAATGAGCCTACGTCCAATGTTGGGCAAGGCTATGAAAAGTGGGTCTTTCGATGTTTAAGATCGGTGTCCTATATGGGAACATTCATGCAACAACAGTTATATATCTTAGTGTCGTGCGTAAATCAGAAAAGGGGGTCGGGCGTATGTGTGTGTGTGTGTACGTGTGGCTTAGAAACAATTAAAGCAACACGATGAAAGCAGACATATTATCGGGTACGATCCCACTGAACTGAAGGAAGTAAAGCTAAGCAGATTGATCAGTGTGTACGTGGCCTGCACCCAGCGAAGACACTATAAGTGTGATATTGCGTTTTTGCTGGAGAGTTGTATATGTGATTAATTGTTTTAATGCGCTGTAACGCCATGCGCCTAACGAAACATTATGTATCTTTTTAAAAGAAATGTTTACCAAGGTGACCAGACGTTTCTGGAGGTGTCGTCACCGACAAAGACCGAGCGACAAAAAAAGTGAATGGGGGATCGGGGGGGGGGGAGGAGATGGTGGGGGGATTCTTGAGAAAGGTAGTAATTTAAACCATATAAGGAATTGAAATTATTTATCACACGGCAATAGGCTAAAGCCAAAACCAAAGGCACGGACACGAATTAATGTCCGATATAATAGGATTTTCAAATACAAGCGGGACATTGATCGACTTCATTTTTAGATGAAAACCGGACATCTATAATTATATGAGCAAGCGGGACACGCGGAGATAAACGAATCTTTAAATTTGAAAAGTAGAACAATGTTCGCGATCTTCATTTCTAAGCAAAGGGCCTCCAAAGGGTGTTGTTTTTTTTTTCCCACACGGACATGGTATAATTAGGTCCGTGCTGATTAGCAGTTTGATAACAGCTTGATCGCTTGCTCAACTCGATCGTTGGGGCGCGACATAACCACTTCCGGTTCCATTGGCTTAGCTGTGTCCGCTTCGCCCTTAATACACACTACTATAATTTCTGTACATATGATACCCCCACCATGCTATGAATCTGCAACTCAATCGTCTCTGGTACCCGCGTGTTTCCGTAATGATGAGAACTGCATGTGCGGAGTCTCGAGAGAAAGATAATCCAAGCACGAATCTAGGTAGAGACCGCTTCATGATTAGTGCCAGCTATAGAGAACTACAGCAACTACTACATAATGGGTTTTCTTTAATGTTTTTCTCATCCTCACATCTTGTTAGTTTTTTTTTTTGCCTCTTTTGGCAATTTTCTAGACAAAAATTACAGCTATGCGTCGCTTAACGACGGATCGAAATATATACAGAGAGAGATTTATGTGTTCTTATTTTACAGTTGTGTGAGAGATCACATGCATGTATGTGCTTTTTTTATGTTTCTGTTTGTATACTTAGTGGCTGTAGCTGTATGTGTTTGTATTGTGACTGTAAAATGCGTTCAGCTGTAATGAAAATACATTGCATAACGTGCATCATATATTGCTCCGTGATTATTTTGTGTGTTCAGTGCTGTATGTGATCGCATTGTGGTCATAGGGTGTATGACTGTATCAAAGTTTTAGACCGCACATGAAGCATTTTTTTTAAAGACTCTAAAATCTTAATAGATATATGCATACATCTTCAAGTCACATAGTGAACTATTGATTTTGTTGGGATTCTTCCACTGACATTTTTCCATCCTGTATCCTCTTTTGCAAACTGCCACTGAGGCCCATGTTTTTTTTACAGTCATCTATAATCTGGCATACTCATTCCACTGCAGCCAACAATTTTATTCATCTCGACTATTAATATTTATTTTATACATTAGCACTGAAACAATTTATTAAAATTAAATTTCTGGGAGCTATTACAGGTTTAATTAATGCAAGTGAAAAATACATCACCTGAAGTTATTCATATGAGTGAATACTGTCATAGAATGTACCTCTTTCACATGCTCCTGCTCAATCACAAAATTGTATGCAAACGACATTCTCTTCATCTCTTTAAAAAAAAAAATCCCAACATTCTGATTATTTAATTATCAGGCTTCTCAGACTCATCATCTTCCAACAGTTGTGCCCAGTCAAACCCATTTATACATGACAGTCATATGCTAAAACATTACAGGCACTTTGCCATGATGTTCAAGGACAGAAATACCATATAATAGACAGTTTATTTCACTTTGTGATTGTTGTTTCAGTAGGAGAGTTAGCATTACACAGGTGTTCAGATCTTGTACACATCAAACAATCAGTGTAAGTAGCATGTAAAAGACTGTGTATGTTCAATAGTCATACAGTTAATATGAAACAATAGAAATAAACTTAAACCACAAGAAAATAGAAAAATTTTAATTATCAGTTTAGGGATAAATTTGCATGAAAAATGTTAAATAATTTTCAGACTATCAACTGGGCTTTTTCGTTGTTAAGGTGCCTTTAAGTATTGCATGCACTCTACTATGAGAAAGCGTTATCTAATGCTAGTACTTCTAACCAAAACATTCACCTTACCATTCACTCATGTTGAAGCACATGAGCATCCACACTCCCATCCCCCTACCTAAAGCCTTGCCCACAATCTTTAAACAGATCATGGACATGTATACAAGTCCATGACTGGATAAATAAAACAGAGTAAGTTTTGAATGGTTTCTGTTTTTTTGTTGTTGTTCCATCATCATGACAAAGCAAGTACAAAAATTCTGGCGCATTACAAGGCCACAGTATTTGTTCCTCTACTTAGTAAAGAGAAAAAAAGATTCTCAAACTCATATGCCATGAAAGGCTAGCACAAAGTGTAGCATGCAAAACCTATTATATAGAAAGTATACTAAGTTACTGTTTCAAATTCATTTGAAAAGGTAAACCTGGTTAATTTGTGATCAGGGTTTTCTTTTATCCATGTCATAAGCCTCCTTGTGTAGGGTATGGCTGTTTCTTTTTTGTTTTTGGTGTAAGTTGACAGCATTTATTTGCCATGTTGCACAGAATATTTACTTAGCAAGGTTAAGGCCTGAAAAATAGTAAATATGGTGTTTTTAATATTTCCTTTTTACAATTTCCATTTTTGCAGGTAAACAGAGGAGGTGAACTAGGTTCAGAATCAAGCGAGTACCTTTCCTGGGAACAGAAAAGGAGATAATTCTGTAAACTTTCATTGTTGCAGAGTGAGATGTTAAGAGCCTAAGCTTCTCTCAATGTCATGCGAGAGCAGTGCCGATCTTCTCTTGCTTTCACTGCCTTTTCTTCCCTAGCCCTTGACACTGTCAGGCAGTAGGATTGACAGTGGGAAGTATATGTGCTATGCTAGTATTGAATTATCTGGTGTACAAACATCTAGCCTTGGATGCTGGTGCATACCCATTTGTCCAAGAATATTCTCCTTTCACATCATACTGGGTTGAAAAGTCTGTCATATTTAGACTTGGATGATAAATACTCATCCTTTCACCTTGTTCAAATTGTCTTCTTCCCACAGAATCTTTAATAATTTTTGTAGTATTCAGAATGTAATGCATATGACAGATTGATTCCATTTTACCACCTATGAATGTAAGAAAACATTTCTGTTTGTTATTCCAGCAATTTAAGTGTTAAGGTCAAGAAGGATGCACCAGAATATAAAAAAATGCCTACAGTCCACAGAGTTGTTTGACAGAAAAAAGTAACAGGTTTTCATAAATAACAATGGATTTACTCGGAAATTTGATCAGCCTCTTGTCCACACATAGCATTTTCACAAATAGATCAGACTTGAAGAGCAATAGATGGTAATTGGCTTTTTTTTTTTTGGTGTACATCAAAACAAAACTGAAGTTCTGTTTAACTTCATAAGAGTGTATGCTAGTATGAATGAATTGCACACCAAAAGCTATGATGATGAAAGACATTAAAAAAAAAATTGCTGTACATCTTTTATATACAGGTCCACATCCACTCGAGCAAAACAGAAAAGGATCCACCAACTGATGTAAAATGTTCTATGACACAATCAAGCAGACAGAATCTTCCAGATACTGACAATCCATGCCACAGAAGTGATAACAGTGTTCAGTACTCACAAGTGCATAACAAGACACATAGATGTAAGGTGAGAGGACACCAAGCCTGACTGGCGAACAGCAAAAATGCAAACACTACTACTAAAAATAAAATCTTTAAAAAAATGTAGGAGTTAGTGAAAAGTCTTAAAGCAAGACTGAAGAAAATAAACAGGGGAAAGATAATAAATCTACATGGCATTTCTTTCCAATTTTAAATTAGGCTAGTATGCTCATATGACTAAACACTAACCATAGCTGTCAGATTGCCATTACAATTACAAATGATGCCATCTACCCAATGTTTGTTTTCAGTGCTCAGTTGGCCACATATCAGAATATACTTAAGCTGTGTCCATAACTGTGCATACTTTGTTCATCTGTGAGCTGTACTGTGATGAGGTATGCAATCAAGAAAATGAAATGATAACATAATGAAGATTTTTTTTTCTCTTGCATCAGTGGTTAGTTTACATTCTCATCATCCTGCAATACCTTGCATTCCTATCAAGAGCTAAGGAGACAAGAGTGACTAGGAGCATGGTGGTAATAAGCACATGTATCATAATCTACAGGCAACTATTGTAACCATCTATCTGCTTCAACTCATTGTATTCTCTGCAGCATAATTAAAAAAAGAAATGTCTATTAAATGTCTATGTTTGATTTATATATTTTTTATCTGCTGAAGCCTAGTTCATAGAGTTCTACCTAACTAATCAGGATTAAGGAATAGCATCCTGCTTCAAATTTTGTTTAAATAACTTCAAGTATTCAAGGTACAGATGATTATCTACAGAATTGAAAAAACACATTTTAATAATAATAAAAAAACTTTCCACTGACTACCAGAAAGTGCAAAAAGTTTTTAAAAAGGCTGGAATGCAACAGAGATAATTATTACAGCACACACCTAGACAAAAAATAAAAAATATAAAAACCTCTACAGTTGAGCAGAGATGGATTCATTCAAACCTTTGCCTTATTTCTATGTCTTTTCTGACTTGGCATACACATTCCTTGATTAGAAAGGGAAACCAGCTGCCTAAGAATATCTGTTACATCTAACTATATACTGACATGAGTAATATTACCCATCTGACAAAGTGAATAGTGCAGAAACACCTAGGTCATGATGAATTCATGCCTGTTCATACAATCAGTAACCAGGTTGACAAATTCAAGACCAAATTACCTAATCTGCATTTTTCATAACTGATTTGTTTTCTTATACCATCTAAAATATACAAAACATTATAGCTCAACAAGTAACAGCCAAAAATAGCTTGCAATTTTTATTTTGTACGTACTGATCAAGTTGCTTGCAGAAATCTACTGATAAATGAGCACCTCACTTTACAGGCCTTGAACATAACCATCTTAAGAATGCTTGCAAAAACCTGCTGTCTGGATGACCTACCACTCGGCCTAACAGCTATCATGGCTTAGGCAACCAATGTACAACACAGTGATTCATGGCCTTACTACTGACTGAGAAACAACACAAGATGCCATTCATAACCTCACTCACTGGGATCCAACAGTGAATTTCATAAACTTTTCACAAGGTCATGGCAATATTCAAGTGCCTCTCATCCTACACTCAACTGAAAGTTAAACCAGAGCATCTCTGTCACAATCAAGTCACATGGCAGAGGGGATAACACAAGATCATCAACACTGCATCAATCTTTTACACCACAGAAAAATTAATCTTACATATCCAAATTCAACATATAAGAAAGAACTTAAACCCACATCCAGAAATCCCCTAATGATTTGAGCATTAAATGACATGACGTGCTCCAGCAAGGAAGGCCTAATTAATCTTTCAAGATGCAATATTCTTTAAAATTAAAACCAGGTAACTTAAAAATATGCTCTGCCATAGCTGACGTTTAACAGACTATGCACCATAGGGAATAGTAAATCAAAATGTGGTTAGCTACTGCATCAATTTGCACTCTCATATCAAGTATGTGCAAACTGTCTCGTACACTTTCATGCTTTGGAGGTACAAATGTACAAGTCAGGCTCAGCTATTACAGGCAGAAAATAAAATATTAACTTTAAATATTACTGAGTAGACTGCATTCTTACCTAATTAAAAGGTGTTAATGGTAAATTACTGTTCCAGCAGTATCATGCATCCATCAGTCCTGAAAGACTTTGGTCTGGAATATTCAGCAATTTAAAATGCTGATAGGTACTGCAAAGCCTGATGTTTTCTGATGACTACTTCTATTGCCAAAATATATGCCAAATCTTTTAAAACAGAACATTTTCCTAGGCTGAGGTATGTGTTCAGCAATATCGACCTTCCTATGGCATGACTAAACTGGTATAAATTGCAATTGCTGTCACCTTAATTTGAATTATTAACCTTTTACAATTCAGAGCTGCTTGCTTATCCACAAAGCAGACATGTTCTTTTAACTACATATGTTAAACTATGATGAGTTTAGCAAGTCAGGTAGCTATTACAGAATAATTGTCCGCAGTTTTGTTGACTGGACGCATTTACACAATTAAAAACAGTTCCTTATAAATCTTGAAATCCCTAAAATATCTTTCATTTACTTGTCTGCACAAAAGGTCTTTCACCAAAATATATTTTATGCTAAATCAAAATCAACTAAAGACAGATAAAGTTTTCGATTTGTTTGAAATAGCATTTATATACAAAAGAGTTATTTTCAAGACACTACTTTTTTTTAAGAGGATAAATTATTTGCAATATTTTGTTTTTTATATTTATATCAAACATACCTTTCTTTCATATAAAAGGAGAATAAGACATATGTATGTATAGCTTTAACTTCCATTACCACAAGACTAACTTTTTCCTTCACTGCATCATTACAGATCAATCCACTCAGATTATACAACATAGGCACAATGACAACTTCAAAAAGTCTCTCTTTCACACATGCTAATTTGATCTTCAGCATACCATGCATAGTAAACAAGTAAACAAATGATTAAAATAAGGAATAAAACTACTTAATGGTATCAACACACTCCGCAGTACTTCAGAAAGATCAGAATGTTTCTTCAGATATGAATTTCTTTGTTAAAATCTAAGCCAATGGAGGAAGACCTGCCTTTTCCCTGCACTTCTGTATCAATGCTCTTTGCATAAACTGTCTCCTAGACAACTCTCGCACTTGCTGTTGACAAAGTAAGAAAACAGGGATTAGACCAGAAAAGCTTCAATTAAAAATTGTTTGGTCTAGCTCACCAAATGAGACATTATCTTTCAGTCTGTGAGACAGACTCCAATAATTAAAATTGCAAAAACAGGCCTGCTGAGTCAATGTTTCAGTTATCAAGATGTCTAAATTACAGTTACCTTCAAGAAGACTTCTAACTCGATCACATTTTTACGCAGCGCTTCACCAAGATAGTAGATAGCATCTTCAATGGCTTGCTCTTCAGCAAAAGCATCCAGCAATCTGGAAGGGATACATTAAAGCAAATCCTATAGTATACATAAAAACCTATTCCGTGCTTCCTTACATAATTACTCTGTCCTTCCACTAACCTCTCTAAACCCACTTAAATATGGCCTCTTTCAATGTGACCATTTAAAAAAAATTAAACTTCTACACATTATGTAAAAGAAATCATAGAATACTTACTGTCTATAAAGAGGGGCAGTAGTGACCACTGCCTCATCAACATCAAGCTTGTCATTATCTTCCATCTTTTGCAGAGCGTCCTTAACCTCTCTGCTTTTATCTTCCAACATGATGATGCTGCTCTCCACAGTGGTCTGTGGATAACATGGTGTTTTTATCACCACACATTGCCTTTTATCACAGTATTATCATTTTACTTGCTATTTTTATGACAGGAACTTTATTAATAACAAAAAGTAAAATAAATATGAAAATTAACGAAAGTAAGAACACAAGAGAGTTAAGCAGAAGGGTCAAAAAAAAAAAAAAAAAGGAAGAAAAAGCACCTACTTTCTCCTGTTCTAAATCTTTCATCATTTGCTCTAATTTTTCTTTTCCTTTAGTCAGGTCAGCTTCAGTCTTCTTGAGCACATCCATCTCAGCCTGTATCAGAGCACAACATTTTTACTAGAGAATATGAGTAATATTTTCCATCTAGTGATTCTCCTACTTTTGTGCAGACCAATTTAAAAAAATTATAAAACCATTCTCTCCTTGCTTTACTAAAAAAAAATCTTTATGCTGATGGTTGTTAATATTCAACTATTTTTTTTTTATAAAAAAGACAATTTTCACACTAATATAAGACTGACACCCATCAATACACTGAACATACCATGAATACAAAAGATCATATATACATGCACGCATGCACATGCATGGACAAACATCCATATATTAAACATTTGATATGGCACAAATAAAAGGAACATTTACTGCACATTTAAATAATAATTGAGAACAACATTTTTACCTTGCTCTGCTCTTTTTTTCTTTTTTTTTAAAAAATAAGCTTAACTATTTTTAGACAAAGATATTCTTTAATGGAAAATGTCAAACTGACTGAAACATGTTTGACTAATTCAGAAAAAATACTACTACTAGATGTGGTTTTCAGATTGTTTGCATCAGGAAAAACTATGGACTGGCACCTGGGCTTGTGCAAAAATCTCCCGAAGCTTCCGCTTCATCTTGTCTTCAACAGCTGATAGTAAGGATGCTCTCAGATGTTCTTCTGTTACAGTGCCCGTTCCTCCAGGAATTGTTGATATTGCTGTAGCTGTCACAACAAAAAAAGGGAAGAAAGCAGCCACAAAGGCTCTCATGAAGAATCAAATACATTCATAGCTACCATAATAAGAAGCAAAATAATGTATATTAAGCATATAAAATAATTCATGTAGAAAGCTTCCTGATGTTATGCCTGTGATAGTGTAAAATGTAATGATCAAGATAATACTGTTGTTTCCAATAAAGCCTTTTCTACCTTAAATATAGAATATGCTTTACGTTCTGAACTGCCCATGAAACTGTCAAGAATTTGGTTATTGTTACCTTACAGTTTAGTGCAAGAACACATAGAGTATAAGATATGCTCCAAGGGAACTTAACAGCACAGATTTTTTGTGCCAGAAAGAGAATGACAACAATCAATTTAAAGCTTTTGCAACATCTTCTAAAAACAGGAGGCTCTGATATTTGTCTTACCTGGACTGCCTTGGGTACCAGCAAAAGCTGTTTGATTCCCTGGATATGGTGGATTTACACCATAACCACCAAAGGGTGTAGGAAACTGCTGTGGCTGACCAGGGAAACTAGAAGACGATGGTGAGTACCCACTAGCTGGAGGGTAGTTAAAGCTGGAAGAGGGAGGATAGCCAACACCTGGTTGAGAAGGATATGGAGGATAGTTTTGGTGAGGGTATCCACCTGCTGCTGGATAAGGAGGGTATGGAGAAGTAGTGCCTGGGGCTCCCAAAGAAGGCATCGGCATGGAGGCTGCACAAACATATGAAGATCATTGTTTCAAATCTATACAGGCACTAGACATTTACTGATGTCAAGCATTAATTTGTGTTGTTGGAAATAGTAAGGCTGATGTTCACTGATGTTCAACATATGGCCAAATACACATTTGTTCTGGCTGAATGTTCGGTGTGTGCAAGTGTGTGTGTGTGCGCTTGACAAAGCCTTCATCCCCTGAAATTAAAACTTTTTCACCAGTTTAAAAACATACTAACCAGAGGATGTTGGATATGGTGGCTGTTGGTGCTGGTGGAGGTGGTCGAGCAGGCACCTTAGAAAATACAGGGCATTCTTCTCCAAAGGTGATAATCAAAATCTGAATAAGTCCCACAAGATCGGACTTGGGCTGTGCACAGATTTATCGCTCCATTACAGTATACAGAAACAAAAGTAAATATCATCCTGACAAAAGTACATATCAATTTTGATTTCATTTCTGTGCATGTGTTCATCCATATTTTCTCCAAGCAAACAGGTGCACAGACCTCTCCATACCCAAACCAAAACTATGATTACCTTAAAGAGTTACATCTATAGGTGTCACAAGCTTTCCCATGGGATTAAAGAACATAGGTCAATAAGATCCAACTGCAGGTTGTTAAAAAGAAAATTATGAGTGTCACAATCATGTGGCAACAAACTGTAGAAATGTGGTAATGTGGTAAGTCACATGTAGAAAACACCATTCTTTGCTGAGCATGTATTCATACTGCAGCACTGCTAGTTTAATGGATGAACACTTTTGCACAATAAGTGCACAGAGTGTTTTGTCAACATACTGTATGAAAGCATTTCGGTCCTTCTCATAGAAGGCTCAGCTTTTGATGCCTGTTTTAAATATCTAAGTATTAAACATTTAAAAAGTAGATTAACTTCAATGAATGCTAATCTTAATACTTACCCATCTCCATTCACGAAGGAAAGGCATATCCACTTTCCCATTCATGTCAACATAACGACCTGCCTTGATTTGCATGTTGTTGGTAGGTCTCACAAACACCATTGGTGGATTGTATGGGTGAGAATCCAGTATCCATAACTGAATGGGTATGTTGTATGTGTTCCCTGCATGTAACACAAATTTGTGTCCATTAATGAAATTTCAGCCAAAAATAGTATTTAATGTGCACCAATTACTGCATAAGCATTTAAATGTGTCTCATATCAGTAAAAGAAAGACAGGGTGCTGCTCATGATAAAATTACTTATGTCATATTTAACAACAACTTTCAAATCAATAGTAAACAAAATTCACCTTTGTACATTACTGGAATGGTGCCCTCAAGTTGTACAAGATGTTGTGTTGTGCCATCATTGAAAACTGGTTAAAAAAATAAATAAATAAAATTATAGTGAGAGGCATCTTAGTGTATTCTACACACTGCATGCAACCAAGAGTGTGATCACAGGGCCTCCCTTTATCTGTTAAAATGTGTTCAAAGAAATCAACCACATATCATGCATATAAGCCTATTGGAAGAGTTATGAGATTAAAGTAACTATTTCATTGCTTTCCATTTAATTCCAAATTTGTTGCTCATACAAGCACTGTAAAGATCCAGAAGCAAATGTATAAACAAGGAAGACAAATCTGAAGAACACTACTCTGTCACAAAACTCCTGAGGTCACACAGCACTCAAATATATCAATGAGAAAACAACCTACCTTCATGATAATTCTTAATGATTAAATTATAAGGTTTGATTGCTTTGTTTTACAGTGAAGGTGTCTGTGCAAGAATGTTTCAATGCAGAATTATTTAAAATTTTAGTTTGTTACCAAATGGTTCCAATGAAGGGCGAAGATCTCTGTATTGTTGAAGTGCATGTGAAACATCTCTCCTTGCAAGATCTGGATTTTTGTACTGCACATGCATAAACAAAATGTTCATAAATAAAATGAAAGTGTACCCTATACCTCTCCACTAACATAATGAATTTGAAAAAGAAGTATACTGCTTAGTAATTCATTACACAATTAAATGCTTTAACATCAATTTATAAATCTTTGAAACAGACTGCATATCTGTTTTAAACAGCACAGTTCTCAAAAAATGTCTGCTAATCTCAAATAACACTTGAAATAACAATTCAAAAATGATGCTAAGAATCAATATTCAAAAATATGCTTGAATTCTAAAATGAATATGTCAATGTTGATGTTATGTTTAATAAAAATTATCCACAATTAAAAATATCAATTTTTTCAAAAAGGCATTAAAGCAGATAGAGCATACAAAATTAGATTTTTTTTAAATGAGTAACTTTTTGTAAGTTCACATGAAAGTACATGACACTATAAGAACAACAAATAAAACAGGAGTCTCTATCTCTGTTAGTTTTGGAGATATTGCTATTTGAAGTTTATTTGCGTCACAGCTTTACTACTTTGATTTGGACCATGTTTGAAGCTCTCAGATGTAGCATCTGGAAATCTTAGAAGTCCCCAAGTACTTTGTATGTTACCATCACTGACTTTTTACTCTACTGTCTGAAAAACTCATTTGTACCATCACTGACTCTACTGTCTGAAAACTCATTTGCAAAAAGACATACTGGAAAATATACATCAAAATTTTAAAAAAACCCAATTTTTCACTTGATCATTTTCCATAAAGACACTATATTTCAAGCACTCCATTTCAAATACTATTTTATCAAATACACTTACAACACATTTATTTCAAAGTATCCATTATGTAGTGCTGTCCTAATTTTTTCTACAAACGTTCAAGGTCTCTTTTGTACTAATCAATATTCTTGTCTTTTTCTAGCTTTTTTCCTAGTTTTGTTTCTAAAAAAAAGTAAAAATTTAAGAGCAGCTAAAAAATACCTATACAGACATTTAAAAAAAAACAGAATACACCTTCAGCACCAGTCACATTATTACATTACATAAACAAATTTGGAATTACGTCTGAGGGCCCATCAGGCCCTGACATAAGCCTTTATAGATGCCAAGATGTACACTCTGAAAAAATTCTAACTATATACTATAACCCTAACTCAAATCCTAACTGTAGCCTACCCTCTATCATTAACTCATCCCTACCACAAGCCCTAACTCTAACCCCAACTCTTTTTCTGGTTTGTAGAAGCGTTCTAGCCCCTCGTCAAGAAATGTTGATAAAAATTCATATTAATCAACACCTGCATACTAAAATAAAATTTAAAAAGCTCTTGTACACTAAATTTTTTTAAAATTTCATTCATAAGTCATGATAATGAGTAATTGCCAAGTTTGAACTATCACCGCTAACTGAAAAATCGATTGTTGGCATTTACTTCTTTAAATATCTCTTCCAAAATTTTCTACAATGCAGTTAAAAGAGCAGTTATTTTATTTTGTTTTAATCTGCTGAGCTATGACGGTGAGGTAGCTCTTGACGGTAAAACTAAAGGATTGTCAAGTGCCCGCATTTCAAGAAAATATTATGTGTGGTAAACATACCTTCAGTGCAAAAACTTACACGAACAATCCCTAGAGATAATGAATCAGAGAAGCTTGAGAAAATGGAAACTAGCGAACCCAACGTACCATCTATTGGTTATATAAGAAGAAAAAAAAACTTACTTTGTTTAGGTAGTTCTTCAAGGCGCTTTCGAAGTTCGACATCTTACACTAGAAAGAAAAGAGTCTTTATGTATTTCAGAAGTGTTTTCATTCCTCTTTGTCAGCAAAAACTAGTTCAAATCGTCATAAACAATCTAAGTATAGTATTATTCTTCCTAGACTTTCGCCATATTGGAATTTAGGCTATTTTTGCACTTCAATAATGGAGAGGTAAACACCCTGAGTGGGAAACACGTTCGAAAGAAAAACGGTTTGAACGCTGAACACAATTCGTTCACTTATCGACCAACTACTTCAAGACTAATACAAATCTCATCATCGACTTTAAAAAGTAAATGCTAAAACAAACTATCTTATTATCGTACCAGATGATGATGCTGATGTATATTTTTAGACGTAATGACATCATCAATGTGGGGAATTCCCTTATGCTTGTTTGCACTTCGTTCATTTAGTTACGCACTTACATCTGTTGTCTAAACACAGCATTTAGTTTTACAGAAATCTTTATGTGTTTGGGAGATTTTCTTTATATTATTTACGTTTTGTGGTGTTTCGTATACACTTGCGATATGTATTTTGCTGTACCAAGGACGTATAATATAGTTAGGGATAGTTCGATCGTGGGTGCACTCAATGAATCATTCAGTGCAAGATGTCGTAAGAGTGTATATAGGTGTTAGCATGCGGGAGATTGATAACTCATGCTGGCAAGCGTTAGGCATTCACGTCTGATATATGCATTGATTATAGATAGACATTTTATCGGCGTTTACAACGGATTCCTCATTGTGGCCCTAAACATTTTTGTAAGTCGATCGCATAGGTCAGTGCTATTCCTCTTCTCACTGATGGAACGTCTTAAATTTCACAACCGAAAAGGCTGTATAACCAGACTGTGCTGGTATAACATGGTATGAACTAACATTTGTTTCACAAAATAAGAGGTAGAGATCGATTGGATTCATTAGCATATAGGGCATAGTACGTGCTGTCTGGCTACGTACGCTGGTAATATACATATATGTACGTACGGGAGCACTTATATTGTACACGCATTATTCACATTCTTTTTTAATAAAATGTGATCATCCATAACTAATGGGTTATCATACTGACAACAATCAAAATACGACTTGTAGCGGAAGTTATAACTGATATATAACTGCCATTAACTGGTCAAAGACTCAATCACACTGGCACTCTTTGTGACTGTTGGTCCATATATTTCATCTTCATCCAGAATACCTCACGTCCTCAGTCCTCACCCATCTCTTCATCAGTATATTCTAGTTCAGAATTTCATGGAATGATTCCCATAAATCTATGCCGCCAGTGTTTTATGAGCAAATTGAGAATGAAACTGTACTCTCACTTCTCTGAGTCAAATCATGATATCACGTCTTTACTTTGCACCAAGTCAGAGCTGTACGTCTTTTACATGATTGTAAATAATTCTTTTGCAACCCAAAACTTTGATCAGAAATAATTCAGAACATCAGCATCCATACTTTGAGCTCAACTTGTTAGTTGACTTTTCCATTAAAATTCAAAACTGTATCTTGAGTTAGTTGATTTTCTTTTGCTTTAAGAAAGTACTTTACTATGGTATGTTTTTTTCAAAAATCAATGTGCAAGTACAAAAATATCTACCTGTCACTGTTTTTATTATGTACAAGGTTAAACAGTTATAAGCAGTTTAAAAGTGCTCTCAAGCTCTGAAATGTAAGACTTAATGAACTCTGTTACAATCACATAATTTATTTCAGCATAAAACAAAAAACATACATGTAGTAGTACTGTATATACAGATTTTTTTAGAGATCATACATTGCATTTCTGCTCATTATATGTTTTTTATTACCCAGCCATCCAAACTGCCAGATAAGTATTTGTTGATTGTGCAAGCCATTTTCAATAGTATTGCATCAGCAGTCAATGGATCAACTGCTATTATGCTTGTTCATCAAAATGTGTGCACTATGATATCTATGAGCCAGTGGCCATTGCACATCAACAAGGGAAGCTCCTCCCAAGTCAGAAGCGGTGTGTAGTGCAACCAGTTCTTGACAGGCAGTATGTGTGACAGACTGTTGCACTGTTTTCAAGTTTGTCTTCTAAAACTGAAAATGTTATCCAAGAAATGCAATTAATAAAGCAATATTTAACCACCAAATAGCATTATTTTAAGATGTTAAAAGAGTGGAACATGCCATTCTTCCTGCCATTCATTCAATCAATCTTTATTGTCTATACCAGGCATAATCCAGGATAACTTTTTCTTTTGTTCACAAAATAATTTACACATGTGAACATAACATGTGTATATATATATAAAAACATACCCATATATTGCATATAATGACATTTAACATGTATGCACACCTCTCCCACATACACATGAGCTTCATCCAATGCCTCAACATCTGTCATCTCCAGATAAGATTCTATCGATGATTAATCTTTCAAGCATGTGAATGGTGATATAAGTGAAGCATGAACGTTTGTGGCTTCCCATGACTGAAGCTGCATAATTAGTGCCTATGCTAAATATGCCACCTGCATAATCATGCATAATTTAATTTTAATGTGTGCAGGACACGTTTTGGCTACATTACCTGCATGTAGATAATTAATGAACAGCCTTAGAAAACACAGGACACTGTTCCTCAAATATGACAATCAGTTCCTGAATAAATTTCGTCAGGTCCAATGTAGGCTGTAAACATTGAGAGTTGCATACAACAATTATAATCACAGATTTGGATGCTTGGAAAGTTTTCTGAAACTGAAGACCATGAGCAGGTTAATATTTTTCATTTGCTTTGTGTTGGGTGTTTGAAGTATTATGCAGACATCTGCATGTATTTCTGTATTATGTGCATTAATTTTTTACAAATTGTGTGTGTGTGTGAGAGAGAGAGAGAAAGAGAGCATGAGCATGCACTACAAAAGACAACTCACAGTTTCTGTGACTGCCTACTTAAATACTCACCCCTCTCCATTCTTGGAGGAAAGGTACATCAATTTTGCCATTTGCGTCAACAAACTTAGTTGCCTTTAGCTGCATGTTGTTGGTTGGTCTCACGAACACCATTGGTGAGCTGTGTGGATGAGAATCCAATATCCACAACTGGATGGGGATGTTGTAGCTCTTTCCTGCAATATTAACACCTCATGAAATAGCTACAATTATTTTACAAAATAATGAAATATGGGCAGCAGTTCTTTTTATGTAATTCATAAATATTACAGGTACAGGCTGTTAATTGTTAGCTAGAAATTTAAAAGTACATATATCTTTTACTGTACAAATACTTTATAAAAAGATATAATGCTTCTTTCTGAGTTTATCAACAACATTTAATTAAACTGATGTCTGTAACTTTGTAATAAAGACTTCTTCAGATATGAAGAAATTTAATGAACATCAAACCTACCTGCAGAAACTCACCTTTATATAGTACCAGGAATTGTTCCAGAAAGCTGTAGGAGTTGCTGTTTTGTCCCATCATTAAAATCTGGCAAATATAAGTTTTCATAAAAAGTATAAATAAATATACATATTTGTATGGTCTGTATGCATGTTATATATAGAGGAAGCTCAAAGTATTACATCTGTAACGATGTGACAGATTTTGTCTGAATTTTAGAAAAATCACACGTACATAGGCACCTTCAAAGAAGACATGCTATAGATTAAAAAATGAAACAACCATAATGACTATACATTTTTCCTTGCCATTTTATGTTTGGCTTACAAAATTGTTGTAACGAAGGTCTAAGGTCCCTGTAATGGTGAAGTGCATGAACAACATCTCTGCTTGCAAGGTCAGGGTTTTTGTACTGAAACAAAAAACCCCAAACAACAGTTCTTTCAAAAGTTCTCATTTGCTAGTTGTATTTACTATTTTGAAAATAAGAATCTGAAAATGGTATCAATTCAGCTGTAACACTACAGCAAGAATTATCAGCGATGTAAATATTAAGAGTTATTTCCCATATGCTCACCAGATTTGAGGCAAGGAGATAATCGTGACAAGGGCTTCATAAATTTCCACTTATTATTATTAATGCTTGCCTCCATTTTATAGAACTGATGGATCTTCAAAAGGCACATGAAATCTGTTTAAAATATGTATGGAGGTGAGAAACAACAACATAACAATTTCATGCACTTACATTTGCATGCAATAAATCCTTCATAAGTTGATCTTGAGTTACATTGCTGCCTGAAAGGTCTGTATCACTAATCTTTAGAGCACTCATCTCAGCCTGAAATGATTTTTGTATGTAGAGGTTGCATTGGTGAGAATGTCAAATTGAAAATACTTGTACATCTCTCTCTCTAACAGACACACACAGGTCTGTTTGATATGTAAAGCACTCTTTTCTTTTTATTCATACAAAATTCTGGTAAAAGTTACTCCATCTACTTTTTCATGAGCAAGATTACTTTATTGCAGATCATGACGGACAAATTTAATTAGTAATCAAATTTGATGAGATGGTTTGTTACTTTCATCTCAGAGAAAACTTCCGTAAGTTTCTCATTTCTCTTGACCTTGACAGCTGTCATGATGGTTGTATTGTCTTCTGTTAGCATGTTTATCTCCCTTGGTGAAGTCAATGTTCCTGAAGTTGTAAAAAGATGAAAAATGATTCCAAATTCTCATAATTATATTTTACTGTTAGCCCAGAATATTCGTCAAGTAATTACATACAATACAAAAATAAATTGATACAAGTATCTCTTTATGCTGGTTTAGTACTTTGGGCCATGGTCACCACAATGATACAAAAATGCTGGTACACAGATAAAAGAAATGCAACTGTATAATATCTGGAATATGTGTTTTATGTTTTATTGTATTTAGCTTTTAACTTTTCCAAGAAGACTATTACTGCCTTACTGAAAACATGTCATTAAAATGTAGGTGCAGATTTTAAAACAGCTATAATGGAAATTAAATAGTTGTGCAATTACTGTACACCTCTAGAGCAAACTCACCATAGCTTGACCTTGGATTTGGCTGAGTTGTTTGTACCTGAGGTCGGATTACTTTAGAAAACAAGGGACACTCTTCACCAAATATGACAATCAGGATTTGAATTAGCCCCAGCAGATCTGAGTCGGGCTACAGATTGACAAATACAGAAATCTGATGATTATGTATGAAGTATAAACACATAAAACTGTTCTCAGATTATTTAGCAACAAATGGACCTCCCTTATTTTACGCTTTGGCAATTTAATGTGAATGGCTAACATTTCAGTCAGCCAGCTTCTTTTGTAACAACATTATTTTATTTTGAGTCACTGATTTTTGTACATTTGCCCTTCAATTGAATGCAGCTGGAGTTCAGAAAAATGTCAAGATTAAAGAAAAAAAGATGAAAAATATTTCAGTCAATATATCATGGGAGTGGTGCTCACCCATTTCCATTGCTGCAGGAAGGGCATGTCAACTTTACCATTCATGTCCACATAGCGGCCTGCTCGAATGTTCATGGTGCTGGTAGGCCGCACGTACACCATTGGTGGGTCATAGGGATGTGAGTCCAGCAGCCACAGCTGTACTGGGATGTTGTACACATTGCCTATGATTCATGTACATAAAATCAAGGTATGTACATATTTCATTTCATCTGATTATATCAAGTTCAAAATACAACAGGCTAAAAGGAGGAAAAAACAAACTATTTTAACCTAAAAGAAACAGTTAACATGATCTGCATTTGATGTAAAACCTTATGTTCACATTCAAGCTTACCTTTATAAGGTACTGGAATGGTTCCTTCAAACTGCACTAGATTCTGTTTTGTTCCATCATTGAAAACTAGAGAAGAAGTAATGAAGTAATATCACTTTATGACTGATACTTTAGTAACATTTATAATGATATACATGCCTACTTAGGATGCTAGAAAATATCATTTCACTGGCAGTTCAAGGATCGAATGACTACAAAAAAGATGGGAGATAAATGCTGCAAGAGAAGAAAAGAAGAACCAGTACATGAACAAAGTACTTGAAATGTATATTAAAGTAAGATTATTTTAAATTAGTGGTGAACAGTGAGATAGAGACTTCCTGAAACAACTACATGTGTAAACTGGCATTAAAACATGCAGTTTATTCAGCTCACCAAATGTTTTCTCTGATGGATAAAGGTCAGTAAACTGTCTTTGAGCTGTTGAAATATCTTTCCATACAAGCTCTGGATATTTGTACTGCACACAATCATACATATCATGAGCTTGTATTACATGTCCTGTGTAATGGTATCTGCTGGAAGTTGACATGATACATTTTGGGATAGGTGAGAATTAAAACCAATGAAAAAAATGTATGAAATATAAAATAATTATAAAGAATAAAAAGATATAGTTATATATTTAACTGAGACCAGCCAGAAATACTTGTTATTAATACACTTTGTGTGAACATCGACACATTATGGCCTAGATGGCTTTTTAAGGCAAAAGCAATAAAACAATTAGAGATGATGATATTTATGATGATGACGACGACGACGACGACGATGCTTGGTTCCTTAAAAAAAAAAAAAAAAAATAAAACCAGCGTCTTTTTTATCGTACCCATAATTGTGAACTGGATCTAGATCCGGGATCGATAAACCTTTTTTCATTTACATCTTTGGACAAGAGATCACAATCTGACCTATCAGCTATAGGTTTAAAGTGTCATATATACCATACCCCTTTACTTACATTAAATAGAAGTGTGCAGGAACGAACTTTATGTTCATCGGCGCTTCAGCTTTCGCGACCTTCCTATATATATAGAAGCCACGTATACCTCCCACACCTCACTATAGCTCCCCTTACATACACGTCTCCATTCTCATCACTAATTGAGTTATATAATCCATGATTCGACGCCCATTTCTCCCCGTAATGCCGGGTTCCCGAAGACAGACAATATGCACACGAAGCTGTGTTATGAAAGCAGCTATATATATATAGTTACCACAAATTTGTTAACATATTTGTCACCATGAATGTATAACCGAACTCCCCAACCCAACCATACACGGACACGGCCTACCGCCGAGCAGGGGTCTAACGAAGACCTATATTACATGTCCACAATATAAGAACAGGAATCACCTTAGACAAGCATCCTTCAAATGAAACAAAGGTCAATGCATATATAGAACTATATAAAATCTCTTTTAACGCGCATATATGTTACAAAGAAATTATTTACGCATGAATGTATTGATGCGAGAAATTTTCAGCTGTTTTCGTTATATTATATTTTCGTTGTTACTAGTTTAGCCGTTTTGTATTATTTCATTGTGGAAACATGCTCGTTGATAAATCGAAATGCACATTAGCTTTAACAGATCTACGAGAGTATTGATAATTAAAATATGTTAGTAAACAAACGTGTCACTGCTTACTCTGGGTAGGGAAGTTTTCAAGAGGTGCTTGTCGCAGCAGCTCATTATGACTGCGAAGACATGAGCCGAGCTCAGGTAAATTTTTCCACGAAAAGCCACCACAATAAGACTCGATCCCAAGCAGTGCAGTGGTCAAGTGGGATGTTGATGCGAGTTGCTCTTATCATATAGTCTGATAGATGGCCACTGTCCTAAGAGGACGGCTTAGCCCTCCCCCTTCCCTTTGTCACCTTGTATCAAAGATGTATCCTCTCTGTTTGTACCCTCAATGCCTTTTGAAGGGAAACTGTAGCCAGCGTCCACGGAATCCTGCTTCAGCCGCACCACAACACCGGAATTTGAAGCGTTTCCAAATGTAATGGTTGCGTGATGGTTGGGGAAAAAATAATCCCCACGCTAGCTGACTGTCGCTTTAGTCCCATGAGACGCCTGAAAAAGGACGCCGGGCCAGGTAAAGTCAGACCCAAATGGCAGGTAACACCTTGTTGTGGCCTAGAGGGGGGGAGTTCCCCGAAGCAGTCACCGACGCGTCAAGTTATTGAAAGCTTGGTGCGTGGAGTCGCGGTGATGTGGGTCATTAAATTCAAACTGAAGCCAAGTCTTTGCAGCACAACGCAGTCGCCAGTTTCGCTTTGTAAAGTTCATCATGTCCCTTGTGATTCGTCTGCTGTGGATGCTAACCCCCTCCATGTCTATTAATAGGAGCTTTGTCTGGATTAAACTTATCAAACCGATAGCGTATCTAAGCTGGCAACATCACATCCACTTAAGTATGATAGACGCAGTTATTCGTGTCTGTTTGGTCAGGGGAACATTGAGAGTTGGCTTCACGAGGCGAAAAGACGCAACACGCAAACTCAAGTGCAGGCCTTGGAAATTCGATGCATACAAAGCGTGGCATTGATACTACAGAAAATTGTGACTAGTATTTTTCATTCTTCGATTACTGTGGCAGGAACTTTAACAATGCTTATACAGACATGACTATATCATCCAAGCATCCGTAGACAAATAACGTTTTATATATGGCCACCAGATTACGGACAGAAATGAACAGCTCTCTGGGAGTCTATATATATATAAGCAGGAGACGGAGAAGAGGGCGCCAAGCTGCAATCAGCTTTATGTCACTCAATTGTAGGTGTTGTCAGACACTGGAGCAGGCTGTTACCTGATTATAAATATCCAGAACGATGTTACTTTCACAACAAGTGGGTAGGTCTAACTAGGTTTCCTCAAGTTTGAATTTTATTGCAGCTATGTGTGGGAAGTGCAAACAGTTGGCAACCAATTACTTTTTCACAATGAAAGGAAAACTAGGAATTTTTGGTAGAATTCATTGTCTGCTAAGACTTAACTGACTCCTGATGGCACTTGTACCTAATGTAAACCAGGAGAGTGTCTAAGCACATTCTTTTTGTCTGTCTCAAATACAGCACGTTACCTAACCAATATATCCCCTTCTTTTTACACAGATTACTGTGCCCTTTTAAAGTTTATGTACAAAACTGAATGCTTTAAAATAAGAACATTATATTTTGTTATGCAGTCTGCCTTTCTTTTAAGCCTCCAATTCCTTCATGTTTGTTAGAGCACTTGTACAGCTCCCACTGTAGATGTCTGTAATGATTGTTGCTGATACAAGGTTAGATGGCCAACAAAGCTAAATAGTAATAAATTATTTATTATTATTATTAAATATGTCATGCAAAAATTTAAAAAAAAAAGGTCATTATGTATTTTTCTATACTGATCTTACAGCTCAGACTCTCATTTCCTGCCAAAAACATTTCCTTCAGAAACATTTATTAACCAACAAAAGTGATGTCATGAGAACGAACACATACATTGTATATTTGAAATGTAAAATTCCTCAAATGTAACTCCATTTGTGAATGCTCAAAAATATTTTTGGATGTTTGAAATGGCTACATTTTATCATACAGAATGATGAAGCTGCTGTAAAGAAACACATTTGGAAAGAAACTATACAAGTCTAAATGTATTCAAATCACAAGATACAGAGACCAGTTCTTAATTTTTGTGTAAGACAGCATACAGATTCTAGCTTCAAGTTTGTAGTTATGTAAACAGTTTGAAGTCTATTCTGTCCAAAAATGATAATTGCATTTCTATCTGAGACAGCAACATTATAACAGCTGCCATAAAAATAATGCAATGCAGCTGACAGTCAGCAACCTATTATTAGAAAGTCTGTCTTTTTTAATGTCAAAGGACATGTAATTAATTATTTTTTAGAGTAAGGGGAGTGGCAATATATGGTAGGAAAGTCTCAAGAATCCATTCCTTCCTCGCCTTCGGCTGTAGCAGAGACTGGTACAGGTGGCTGCAAGACCTGGTCCTGCGTTTCCATAGGTGTTGCTACTGCAACCTCAGTCTGGTGTTTATTAAAAAAATAACATATTTGCCAATTTAGAATTTATTTTCTTAAATCCAGTTTCAGCTGTATGATAACCATAAATTTTGTTAGTCAACAGTAACAAATGTGAATCAGGATTGAACAAAAGGCTTTGGATACAATAATATGAATATCTAGAATCCCAAATATCTTCACTAAAATTATTCTTTTCAAGAGAGATTACCCTCCTCCAAATAAAATCAGATATAGTCTGTTCTTTACATTTAAAAGAAAGATATTGACTTCTTCATATTTAAGATGCTGTTCATACTTACATCTTCATCTTCAGCAGCAACAGTTGATCTCTCCTCTCCCTCAATAAGCGCAAGCTGCAATTTTTGTCAAGGACAAAACAAACCACCTGAAGATAATGCTACAGAAATATTTCTTTTGGATGGTTTGCTTCTGTTTTGACTTTTGATCTCATAAAATTTTCAAAAGATCAATTTTCATACTTTGCAAATGATTGACTACATTCCACAGGAAAATTCTTTATCCTATAAAATCAATTTTTACTTGTTTTGCAGTTTGTGATCATTTAGGAAGAGTTTTTTTTTTTAGGTTGTTGGAAGGTGTAAATTTATGCTTATGTATGACCCATTGTCACAAACTTTGTAATCTTATCACAGATTTATTCATTTTCACTAAGATTTCCTACAAAACAAAGCAAAAAGTGTCATGCTAAATTAATAATTTAAAAAAAAACCAGTTTAAGAAATTCTTTGTAAAGTTTTGTAAGTGGATTTGTCTGAAGATAATTTTCAGAGTTAAAGGGATACAGAATTATTAACAATGTTTCAAAATGAAAATAAACTGCAAATGGTCATTTCAAACTATTTTAAATTTTTAACTACTTTTTAATTTCATTCAAGCTGTAATCTGCCAAGAGCATGATCTCAATGTGTCAAGGATACATATGTTGCAACTTTGTCATCATCATAGATAGTGAAGTTCATGCCCTGGCCTACTATAGCAATCGAGCAGTTCTGGAAAATAGTACACATCACCTGATGATTCTGTTCATGCTTTATAAGTTGAAACATTATACATGTAACAGAAAATCATGAAAGGAACTAATGTAGCATAAAACTGTTTACAAAGTTGTAATATCTCATCAAACATAAAGGCTGCCCTCTTCAAATCAGCACAATTTATATTAACAACTATTAAACAATCATTTACAGGCATATTAAAAAAAGTAAATGCACCAACAGCTGCTGCCACATTATTAAATACTAAAACATTAATATGCAGTGCTATACTAAAACTTCTAGACAACTGTCTTCCATCAACAATAAACTGCAGATTTATAATTATTTTTGTCTTCAAATGGTCTAGCTTAAATTATTCTATATTATATGATCTATGTATTGGCACAAATCAGAATATTGGATCATGAGAAGAACAACCTCTAACAGCAACATGGGCATTCAGTGGACCTTTGCCAGGCAGCTTGAGGATCTCAATTTTGCGGAAGACATCAGCCTGTTGTCCCACAAGCAACAACATGCACAGACAAAGCTCACTCGGCTCTCAGAAGAAGCAGCGATGACCGGCCTGACCATCAACATCAAGAAGACAGAGGTAATGTGGGTCAACAACAAGCAAGAAGCCCCGCTCCAACTACACAGAACGTATTACAGAGTCTGACTGTTTCACCTACCTTGGCAGCATAGTCAGTAAAAATGGAGGTACAGATGAAGATGAAAGAAGTTGAATAAACAAAGCCAGGCTTGCATTCCACACCCTATGCGACCTATCTGGAACTCCAAGGCTTTATCTCTACACACCAAGATCTGTATCTTTAACACAAATGTAAAGTCAGTCCTTCTATATGGATCTGAGACATGGCGTGTCACAAACACCATCACCAGCAAGATTCAGACATTTGTCAACAGATGTCTGTGCCACATCCTCAACATCAGATGGCCTGATAAGATCTCCAATACAGACCTGTGGGAAAGAACCAACCAAAAACCTGCCAGCCCACTGGCTGAGTCTGTACCTTTGTAGTCAGATTGACCTCTTGTGGCAGCGTATCCCTGAGAGCTCTAAGTCCATGTTTCATCAGTTCTTCTAGGCTGCCTGGAAGGCAAAAAGTTTATTCTGGAATAATCCAATAAGCTTAATCTTCCTTGGAAATTATTTTAAGCATTCACCTCTTTGTTCTTCCTGAAAAAAGTTCTATAAACCAATTTCTATTTTTTGAAAAATGCATACTTTCATATATCTGTTGGCATCAAGGAAGCCTAAAACCTCACGCAATTATTATAATTTATTATCAACAAGACTATGAAATAGTTTTTGACTAAAAAAGTTCTTACAGTTGGGGAATTCATCAAGATACTTCTCCAAGTAGGTCCTAGCTGACTGTGATCTTGCCCCTATGGCCATGGCCTTGCAGTCATAATAGTTAGCTGAGGGACATGTCTGATATATGTGTGGCCCCTGTGCCTGATAAAAGAACATTTAGATGAAAATATGCATAGGAACTATACAATTCACAAAGTTATACCGAAAGACAATAAAATTATAGTCCTGGATATCTAACCACCCAAGCACATATACTTCATGTTGCATCTTCTGCTGCTCTGCATTTTTGAGTACTGAACTTGCATTAAGTCATACAGAAGTTTTGACAATAACATGCTGGCATTTGTGATGTGGCAGCTTTCACCAATGAAAGCCTAATCCACAAAGTGACTAGGGTGATACACCTGGCCTCAACAGTCAAAAGAGATATAATATTCACACTCATTACATTCTTGGAGGCCACAATTGACTAAAACTACCAACACTTATGACAGTTGGATATACATATACTTACATCATGTCCAGCAATGAGGAGACCAACACCAAATGGACGTCGTCCATATCTCTGGGTTGGAATCTGAGATTCTGCTTAGAGTTAAGGTACTCACCATGTCACTCACACATCATATGCACACAAAATTAACAGTTCAAATAATCAGATTTACAGGTTTAGGCCAGATATTGTAATGCACATCCTGTGTGTTACAGGATTGAAAATTATGAAAAGGGAGGTGACAAGTCAAGATGGGGTATTGGTGACAAGTGTGATTTCTGTAATAAGCTGAAAGATTGAAAGCTTAGAAAATTGTTTTAACTTTTTGTGAGCCTGAAAATCTGTTAAAAATAATTACTGATAAATTCAACAATAGCATCACGCTAAACAGAAATGCAATGCTTTTAGTAGAAGGATACTGTTGCCTACAACTGACACCAGTCTGGAGATTGGAAGTGGTTGCTCATAAGCCCAGCGTGAATCTAAGCACTCTGATCTCATAATCTTGCTAAAAGCACAAAAAAATACAATACAAATAATGAGCATCAGCAGGACAAGAGTGTGCTGATGCTGTTCTTTACGCAAAATATGTCTGCTACTATATTGTCTTTTCACATATGTAGGTATACACTACAGCCATTGTTTTTGAGAAGATTGTGTAAGAAAGATGTTTTGTTCATTTGTGAACTCCTGAACAGATGAAAAATGTTTTTAAGAATTAAGAGAATAGCTTAGAGAGATTTTTCTATGAACTCTGTTAATGTCCTTTAAGTCTTTATACTTTATGCAAAATTATGCTGTATTACACTTGCTCATAATTAAATATGGAGGTGTCAAAAGATTGCTTACCACAAAAGCCTTGCATCTGCTGTAAGGCCAGCTATTGCTACACCTACGTGATTGTCAATGGGGAGAATTTTCTTCTGGTGTGCTGAAAGCTCTGAAGGTGCACGCTACAAAAATAATTCATTCACGTTGTGTAAGCTGGAAATCCATTCCCATGTATGAGATCAACATGCCAAAACGTGAAATTGGGATTATTTAATATAAAATTATATTATCACCTTTTCTGATTACATTTAGAGACAATTTTTATATAAACTTTATAAGCATAATAAGCAAAACTATAAAAAAAACTAAGATATGCAAATTGTATGATGTTACACCTTACCTTTAAAGCTACAAGAATGGCATGTGTACGATTCTTGAGGCCAACAGCCGCAGAACCTTGCTTCACAGCCTCCATGGCATATTCTAACTGATGAATACGACCCTACCAATAAAAGCAAAAGTGAAATGTAGATGAAGAGTAAGATAAATTATAAATTATATAAAAAGAAATCTACTGTGTCTGCCAAATGTTAAACATAAAAAAATAACTGTGATAAATCTACAACATTTAGTACACGTAAAAGTGAAAATAATAGCATACTACACATCTCAAAATGCTAGTTAACATTTGTACTCCCTTCCATCTTATATCAACTCTTGGAATCTATCCCATGAAACCATATTCTCTTACTAGTGTGAAATCATTCAATTTTTCAGCTAAACTCTTTTCTTCATTTGTCAACAATCTAAGCCATGCCAAGTTCTATTATGGGCTGTCATTTCTAAAACTATTTACCTGTGGACTCCATATTGTGACATCGTTGTCATACTGATTCCGAAACTGAAACAAACATTGATTTAAAAGTTTTCTTTTCAAGCTGTAATATCCTTCACAAACTTGCAATTTTTTTATATCATCCCCAATAGTTTAAAATTAAATGATTACTGTCATAAACTACAGGAAAATTATTACTGAATATCAAGGTAGACATTTAATCACTCGACTGGTGTTGCTGTTATCATCATGGGCTACCTTTATACTTCTTTGTTTCGGGTTTATATGTCCTCATAGAGTTACTACTACTACCTTGCACCTTAATCTGGTAATTTTAAGGTATTAATTCAATGTTTAAAATACATGCATTCCCATGAAATGACTATGATTTCATACTATCACTCATATCTCTAATCTGAAACTATTTTTAAAAATTAAAACCTAAAATAAGACAGACGACATATAATCTGACAGTTGTGTAGCTAAGTAGAATTGCTATTTCTAAGAGCACTGAAATTACTGCGTTAACAACTGAATCCACGAAATTTGTAAAGGTGCAAAGTAAAAGGAATAGATCACACTAAAACTAAATATATAATTCGAAAATGCCTTCACAGTACATACCATAGTTATTATCTGATAGACACCTACAACAGAAGAAAAACCTGTGACTATGCAGTCTTACACGCCGTGAATTTCCTCGCCTCGAGATTGAAGAGGTCTGAACAGAGAGTAGCCTCCCCTGTTATCGGTCTAAGAAGTACGTCTCCGTCTGCCGTGCTAATGAGAATCAGAAAGTAGGAAAGAATGGTGTTGATTACTAGTAAATACATGTTAAAGTCATTAAAGAAAGACAAAAAAATTTGATTATAAACGCAGAGTGAAGAAAAAGGCTAGTATGATCCAGAGTAATTCGATCCTCTCATGTCTAAGTTAAATTACTATAAGAACAAGCCATCTATAGGCGGTCAAAAATGTCAGCTAGCAGGGCAAAGGTAAATTTTATTTTTATGCCTCTAATAATAACTGGATCAGCAACGACTGTGGACCGCACTGGAAGGCACCAGGAAGGGGATAGCCAAAAATGTGCTACTGGAGCCAAGGAGTGGGGGTTGGGGGAAAAGAATTGGTATTTTACGCCCGAGCGATCGAGCAGATTAAAGTATATTCCAACAAATCAGCCGGCCTTGCAGACAGGTGCCACATACTAAAATCAAAGCAGAAGACAGAACATCAGTTGGCACGTGATTGTCCGCACATTACATGCCGTACGTGCGGCAAAGTGAGATAACTCACCCATGAGCTAAAATGGTACCAGTGGGACATTTTAACTGGGACTGGCACGAGGGGCTATATAGCAGGGATGGGGATATATCTGATCCGGCCCGCCAAGGCAGCCTGCAATTTCAGTAAATCTTTGATCTTTTCTCATAACAACATAAATGTATATTAAGTGAATAAAAATGATAACGTAAATTTTGAGGGACAATCGAGGAACGTCCTGTAAGGGTTAGACAGGACAAACTGCGAGTACATGATCGGACAGACACGTATATATAAGGTGACCAGACGTCCCGCTTTAGGCGGGACAGTCCCGCTTTTGACCTCGTGTCCCGCCTGCTCATCGGGCGAGACGCCCAATGTCCCGCTTTCTGGCTTTCTGGCAAGTCCATCAAATGTCCCGGTTGTCTTTAAAAATCACTATTTTGGGCGTTTTTTGACGGTGACGACACCATCATCGGCACGTGTCCCGCTTTCGCCCCCGAAACGTCTGGTCACCTTACGTATATATGTATGCTTCTCGTCTGCTACACGTGGCCTATTATGGACGATTTTGGAGAATTATGCATGCATGTGACCTCAAGCCAATGGTAGACCACTTCCAGTTTGATATTGGCTATTGATGCCTGTATCGTTCTTCGACCATGTCGGCTTACACAATAATAATAATCGTCAATAATTCTGTGTATCTCAGGCCTATGCGAGTACAACATATTCCTTTCATGGGTTTCTAAAGCCAAACCTTGCAAGGAGGTCGACGCCAAGGAAGGAGTGGACTGGTCGTCCTGTCACCATCACCAAAGACAGGCCTGAGTGGCATCAGAGATGTTGGGTTTTAACGTCTCTGGTGGCATCTATCCATGTGCTCCCTCAACAACTGGTCTCAGCCAAAGGACGAATGAATGAGACAGGTGTCACGATCTCAGCTTTCTGCCGAAATACTAATTCTTAACTTACAATGCGTAACCGCAGACTGGCAACAGACATGAAGTGACTTGGAGAAGTTGCACATATATCCCGAAACTCGCGTGCCGCTACAATCAATTCTTCGGGGTCTTCGTAGTTATGCAAAATTTAGTCGAGATCGGATGAATCGTTTGTATTTCCACAAATATCAAGGCAAAGCACACCCATCCCCATTCCACACACACAAGTACTTTTATCTCCACATCTAGGTTTTTTAACTGTACAACAGAACCTTTCTCTTTTAGACATGAGCTAAAAGTATTACAGTGTAGATGCTTAGAGATAAAATATTGCCGTTTAGGAATTAACAAATTGGCATCATGATAAAAGTCAGAAGGATGTCAGAATAGTGAAGTTTTGTTTGTTTATCTTTTGTATGTAGGACGTCAACAAAGGAAAGGAGAACAGGAGAAAAAAAAAAGAGAGAGACAACGAAATATAGTAGAAGAGAAGGTGTATATGAAGAGAAGATTGATGAGAAAATAATAAGTCATAGAAAAGGCAAAACAACAACAACAACAACAACAACAACAACAACAACAAACAAATACATAGTTCTCTCTCGCTCGCTTTCCCGTCGATTTCTGTTTTCTGCGCAGTGACCGTGATTTGACAGCATTGCACTTTATACTAAACAAGGGCAAAGGTTATCTAATGTATAACGCAATGTCATTCATGTTTGTTTTATTTAACTGAGTCACGACCTTGAGGTTTGAGCAGATAGTCTTGAACAGGTTCCTTTTGATGTTTGTTGCTGTTTGTAAAAAAAAACCCACAAAAACTCAACTAAAATTTTATAAACAACAACAGAAATACGCATTTAAAAAGGCGCTTAAACGTAGATAGAAGAGGGTAGAGGGTAAATGATTTCAATAATAGGAGCAGCTTCTCCCATGGAGCTCTGTTTTACAAACGTGCTCAATTTGTTTTAGCTTTGAACAGTCTGGAATAATATTCTGGAATAATATTCACTGTTGCATACCAAGTGTGTTTTCAATTGCCCCGAAGTCGTTAGTACCGAGCACTGATTTTTAGAAAAGCAATACGTGATCAGTTGTCAGTGGACAGGATGTTTACTTTCTTAGGCCTAGAATGATCAGGTATTATTAGTACGAGTATCAGATGTCATGTTTCAGTGAATGCACTAGCTCTTTCTTATCTCTCAGCTGCTTGACGGACGCTGTAAAACAAAGAGTTTTTTTTAATCTTTGCGAAAGGTTAACTAATTCTGGAAAAAGTCTGATTCACCATCAAGAACATGACTGTCGCACGAACGTTCAGAGAGGCTAGTTTTCTCTTTCTCACCATAATAGAAAGTTCGCATGGGTGAGTACGTCGCGCGCGCACATGTCTGGAACTGCGAAATGAAACATGCGTCAAACGACTTGACCGATATGCACTCAGTTCGAACCATCCGGCACATGGGTGGTTATATTGTATATTGTCGGAGATCAGACTCTTCTTCTGATAACCAATTATAGTTGTTTTTAATTCCACATTTCTGTCGATTGGGTTTTCTTGCTGCTTGTATTTCTTCCTATCAGCTACATTGACAACAATTCTTTAGAATCCTCTTATGATAAGGACTTTACTTGTAATGACTTCCATCACTACATTTTGAGATCACAAACTCAAAACACTCAGACCACGAACTTGTATTACTGGACTACTGGCAGACGATTTTTTTTCCAGTTAACTACCAAAACGAGGCATGAGACTAAAAAGCTTCCGGTTTAGTCACATTCTTTGTTTAGGTTCGTCGAGACTAACAGAGGAGAACTTCGCAAGAGGCTAAGCGTTGGTCTTGGCAGACAGACAGCCATCCACCTATACACGTACATGCTCAGACGGAGAGTGGTCGCATGCTTGTCGTGAAGTCTGTTCAATCTGTTGGTACTGCACGTACTTTATTACAAGATACGAATATAGTCTTGAATGATTAAATGATGGTGTCTTATCAAGCACCTTTATATTTACTACAAATTATTCTATAACTCGTATAATTACTTCATTTACGTAGTTAATTTTCTTCCCTGTAAAGGGCGATAGCTCATTTGAAAAAAAAAGCATTTTCTTGCTTATTTTACCTCTCGTAAATAAAGAATTGTCATTGTCACTGTTTCTGTGTCACCTAGACAACCATAGACGAGTCTTTTGAATGCTCCCTTTTATTTTCACATCCGCTGTGCAATGAACCATAGCAAAATGCTAGAGCATTTGCTGCCGACGAACACCTGGACTACTATTTTTGAACTCAGAAACTATCGACTGCTCTCGACACGAACTACTGTATTCAAAAACTATTACTCTATTTGTGATGGTTATCTTGAATGGCGTTTAAAGCAATATATATATATACTTTCTGCGAGAAGGTGCCATTTCTCTCTATATATACATATATGTGTGCGTGTGTGTGCGAGAAGGTATGTATGTGCATTTTTACGAACTGAGCAAAAGGAAGATGATCTAAATTTACGTTTGCTGTTGGCAGATGATGCAATCAGAAGTCTGACCGCCATTGAGACCTGTAATTGCTTGTTATAAAATGCTGTGGATCTCATGAGATACGAGATTACGTCAGCTCAGATGCAAAAAGGAAAATGACTAAGGGGTGGATGACATTACGAGTCACGAATAATAAACAAGACTTAAATTAAGATTCCTCCTCCATCAAAAAGAAATGATAAAAAGACCATCGATCGCTTCCAAAGTCTGATATTTTATTACACCAAAAATATCGAAATAGCTCCTGATTAATACCACCTTCCTCAGCTGAAAATGAAAGTGGATAAAACAAATTACTGTTATATGTGCCAAAAAAACTTTTTAAAAAAACAACTATATGCCCTGTCAAAGTACCAGTCAAATCTCGATCCTCTGAATCTTTTTTAATTTACTGAGAGCATTATTATTGCAACCTATGTTTCCTACAATGAACAGTTCTGTATAGATCGTCTTCAAAGTATGTGTATACACAACGATCACAGCTGTTTTGTATACACAGTAGTGTCCTCTCCATATGGTGTCATTTCCCCCTTACCTCCTCGGAAAGGGATCGTTGCTGGCGGGTGTGTCACCGATTGACCAGTCACAGTCTAGTATATTTTCTCCGACCAGTCGCATTTGTAGGTCACTTGTCCTCGTGATAGCTGAAGGCCATAAGCGAGGGCAAGGCAGCGCGTGTTGTCACAGAGGTCGCTACGAAGTCGAGCAGACAGACACCTGCGAAGATGGACGGGTGGGCTTCAAGCAAAAAGGTGAAACTTGACGGCGTCAACGAAAAGGTATGCTTTCTTAAATGGCACAAAAAACGAATTCCGAGCAAAAACATGAAAAACATACTGACAAAATATTTTCCAGTCTACGGTGAATGAAACAAGGGTTCTGGATTATATGTACTTGAATTGTTTGTTTGGCATGTGGTTGGATTATTCTATATCTTGGTACGATTTTAAAAAAAAAATTCAGATGTACCTGTCTCTTTTTCGTTTACTTTTTTCAATTTTAAAAGTGTCATCAAGTATAGCCAGCAACAATCTACATGAATGCTAACAAATGTTTACAATTAGAGGCAGCTCGTGGAGCAGTATGTATAGGTGTGCAGACGTGTGTGTGAGAGAGAGATCGAGAGAGAGAGATGTTTTGTTATCGAGTCCAGCTGTAGACTAAACAGCTTCTGACAAAGTTGGTGAATTAGGAACATCAAGATAAGTCGCAGCATATGGCTAACATATACCTTGTCTTGGTTTCGTCCCTGCACTATATAGAGACTCTAGCACCGTGTCAGAACAACGGCACCGGCGAGACTTACAACAATAAGTCAGCTCGACGATGTGTTCGGCAACGATCGCTCAACAAGATAAAAGAAAAGAACATCAGATGAACCTGTGCCTTCTCGCTCGGTCCTGGCCTTAAGCAAAAGCAGTCGACCGGAACGGATCTTTCTTTTTTGCTGACCGCTGTGCTGAGTTTTCGCTGCGTTTTGTGAGTCATGAAGAAATAATCAAGGCATCAATCTTCACTGCTTTCCTTTTATACATCTCAGTCGAAAAGGTCAAGGGGGGCGTCAACGGGTTTGTCCTTGACCCTCCAGCAGCAGTCACAGAGCAGCGTGGAGGCGAATTGGGAAAGGGTCCCTGCCTTCCACAGGCTCAGGCCGGTCAGATAAATGTATTCTTAAAAATAATGTCTTGTACCCTCCTATAATCACTATCCGAAAGCCTAGTTTTAGGTGCACTCATTCTTATGTGTCCCCTCAGGAGATAACCCCCACACAGAACTACTTAAATTACTCAACAGTCCTTTGCTGATGACGTTGTGCAGTCTGCTAAGAGAATTGCTAATGATAAGTCACCTGCGTTCATTTCACTGGGAGAACACAAAACTGTAAGCAGTACGGGGTTGTATAATCAGTGGCGCCTGGGGGCACAGACGGTAAATATACACTGTAGCTTCTTGACCGGGGTAAGTGAAACATGTCCCCGCCCTCCCCGCCACCCACGCTGCGCTCACCTTCGGTTAAAACTTGTTAATTTTGTAAAACTCAAGCCAAAGCAGACTTAAAAGGATTAAATCAATAACTACTACTTATCTAAAAATATTTGCTGAGATGAACGTTGGTGACTGTTGGGAAAATATGAAACTTGAAATCATTAAAGAATATAAATTTTTAATCAACATCTTTTTAAAACAGTATAGCAGAGTAGCAAAAGAGCTGAAGATTATTGTGCGCTTCTCGGGGCGTCGATCTCCACCCCATGGTTTAATTATTTAACGAATTGTTTGGAACTCGAGATTTCTTGGTCCTCAGGAGCGAATGTATGAGCGATGGAAAGGATGTACGTTATCTTAATTCCTTCATTACCTATAATACCGCAGTGTGCCAGAATCCTTTGCAAAATGATCAGCATTATAATTATTATAAAATTTGTTTTGAAATTGCTGTATAATGATACGATGACATCACAACTACCAACAATTATAACAATGACGGTAACAACAATAAAGCATTTAACCATATGTATTAAAGTTACATAGATAGTTACATACCCACCTAAAGTCACATGCAGCCGTAACATGTGTTCAGGGCCATGCAGTAAAGGGACTACACAGCCTAGCTGGTACATTATATGTTTATTTTATGAAGCTGGTTTAGACTAATTTTTCCACACTCTCTTGTTTATTTTCTGTATTATTTTTATTTATTGCTATAGTTGCCAATGATGCATATATAAATAACGTGCCAGATGAACCTGATGATCAAAAACTGACGATGCATAAGATAAATGCTGCATGAGAACCGCGCGCGATCGAGAATAATGAAAGTGGACATCCTCAGGTTTAAAGCGTACTAAAGAGACCTTTACAATTAAACTACATTTGCTCACGAACATAAATGTTTATTGTTGTTAGTCAGCGCATTCCACAGATCAAGGTCGTTTTCACCCTATAGGTCTGACCCATGGTAAAGTTTGTAAACACCTTTATAGGATATTTCAGCGCATTGCATCAGCCGGCCGTCAGACAACAAAGCCGGCAAATCACGCATCCGTCTTGTCACCGCTGATGCGGAATGTTAAAAAGGGCTCATCCCCTCCAGGGTCCAAATCCTTTTTAGGTTCCTCCCACTGTCCCCTTCTCCCACCTTTCTGGAGTACATCATCCATCCAACCAGCCCCCAACCTCCATCCCCGAACACTTTTATTGCTGTGTTCTCGGGGTCAAGCTGCCAATCAGAAACCTGAGCGCGCTTCGGGCAAATGCTAACCTGGGAACTCCTCCTCTCTCCTTCATCCCCTCCTTCCAGCCGTTGACCAGTTGAGCCTATACTGTGTGTTTGACTCAATTATTGTCGTTACCTTCTTCCGGGTGCTGATGCAAGAGGCTGAAAGTTGGTGGTGCGAGACTTATACGAGCATTTCTATATAAACCCGTCTTCTCGTCAAACCATGCAAAGCACAGAAAACATGGGCGTGCGCGGTCGACAATGTGTTATGTGTGGGTGCATTGTTGGTATAACAGAGATAGCAACCAAGGTAGGCCGACAGTGTATTTTTGTTTACCTTTTAGTATCCACCTATTTGTTGTGTGCGGGGTTGGAATATTGTTGATGCACTAAAAGAAAACTTCGTCGTTTGTTGCAGCTTCATTATTTTTCACCTGTATGTAACCATGAACAATCATTCATCAATCAGCCATTAACTTAATTAATATATATATAGTAGTTTATCATGTCCAAGGCTGGCTGTTTTTGTTTTTGTTTCCCCAGTCGCTTGCTAAAGGACGCTCACCATACGCATTTATTTTGTTAATCTTAAAAAAATTATGCACAAAATTGTCTAATTCTTGATAATACTTTTTAAATTTATAAATGATCTCGAGATATCTACACATGCGACTTAACTGATGAATTCGCGCATCAGGGCCGTATCGTCCTTGCAAGCACCACTAACTTGTATTACACGTCCGTGCACGCACTATATGGCATTAATTGCGTGTACCACAATTTATCTTCGTGTCTCATTTCCTCAGTGTCCACAGTCAAACACCTACCAGCACATCTACGTGCAAGATTATGTGGATCACGAAGGAAGCACCAGCATAATATTCAGTCTTCCAGAAAAAGTTGGTGCTTTGGCAGAAGCTCTGAAAGTGTTTGAGGTAAGATCCCAGATGTGTGTTTCACTTTGAATTTTCTTTAGACGATTCTGAAACGTATTTTTTTTTTATTTGAAATGACTGATCTCGGGTTGATTGCCAATGGTAGCAAACGGTTCAGACGAATGAGCGGCGTCCATATAGTGACTAATATATTCATTTAGCCCAGTGGTTCTTAACCTTGTTTGAGGTACCGAACCCACAAGTTTCATATGCACATTCACCGAACCCTTCTTTAGTGTCATCACTAATTGTGGGTGTGTCTTGACCTCCGTGGCGGAGGCTCCGCCGAACCCCTGAGACCGACTCACCAAACCCCTATAGGGTTCGATAGAACCCCGGTTTAGAACCACTGAATTTTAGCCGAACAGTTTTCGTGTGTTTTCAGTCAGCGTGAATAACAGGGAAAGTCTTCAGCTTTCAAAAGCGTTCTCTGATTTAAAGGAAAATTTTTTAATGTAGACAGTACAAACACAATATGCTAATCAATGCTATATTACTAACAACGATATAACTGTTTCGTAGCACATAAAATGACAACGAAATATCCAGTGTGGAAGCATACCTGTTCAATTACTGTACCATTTATAGACAATGAAAGCTTATTTGAAGAGACGCAAAAGACAAAATATAGATCCAAGAGCTGCACACGCATGCTTAATCGCGGATGAAGGGTCGAAATGGATCTTCCTGATGGCACTTAAATTCGTATATGGCATTGAGGTCAACAATATAGATCGACGGACTAAAAATAAAATGACGTCGCAAATTAATCTGCAATCACCTTGGGCCATGTGTAATTATGAGCCAAAGGTATATCCAGGGCTTGCTTTACCTCCGATTGGTCCTGCCGCCCTAGCAAGACATAGCTGTAGAGTGTAGGATGCAAGTCGACCTGAACGTTTGGTCCAAATCAAACCTTGGGGCAAACCTTGTACTGCCCCTGAAGGGACAGGCATGAAATCCAAGTGATTAAAAGGACGAGAAATGAAAAATCATGCAAGATAAAGAGTAGGGGTGAGGGAAGAAAAAGATAGGTTATCAAGGCTATATAATTTCCAGTTGCCATAACTGTGTATTTTTTCTAGTATAAATATAGAATACCTGGTGAAAGTTATGTTTATGTTCTCATGTCCTGAAAGCAAAAAAAAAAAAAAAAAAAAAAAAATCTGTTAATATATCATGATACATCCTTGCAAGGTATTAATGCAGCTATTAAATCTTATCAATGACAGACAAACAATGTGAACTTGCATCACATCGAGTCTCGACCCTCGCTTGAAGACAAAGACTGCTACGAATTCTTTGTTTCCTGTGACAATGTGCGTGGAGGCCTGTATGAAGCCATTGACATCCTTAAGGGAAGAACCAAGAACTTGCAGGTTCTTTCCCGAAATCCAGAAAATAAAAAAGATGAAGGTAAATTTTTAAAAAAGCCTACCTAACATATATTTATGTATGACATAGCTATATAACAGCAACTAATTAAGCAATTTTAATCAATTGTTCTGTAAATCCAGTAAAAGTGCTGTAGTTCAGTCTGTTTCTATTGCTAAAATGAAAGAATGGTATCAAGGTATATGTAATATAGGAGAACTGCATGCAAATTATTACTAACGTAACTTAATCTTTTGATTGTATGGGTGTCTTGCCTTCTTTACAGCAGATAGTGGTGTGGAAGGTAAGTAAACTAAAATCCTAGATGCTTGGAAAGTTTCTTGCTTTTCATTGTTGGTCAAGGTTTTTAAGACTGTTAACAGTATAATTGATGATACTTAACATATAATTAATAAATTCATTTCACTTTAAGCATTTGCCATTAAACTTTCTTGTCTGATATTACAAAGCAAAAGCATGATAAAAAAATTTCTGTGAATAACTCAGTGATAAAAGTAGCATGGCAGAAGACGTGTTCATAGAACATTCTTGTAGAAAGCAAAAGATCACAGATTAATAAGCAAAATGTTCCTATTTGAGACACTTTTGCTTGTCCATTAGCCTCCGCAGTGTTGTTACAGAGTTTTCTGCCTTACTCATGTCCTGTTGCTTTGGTTGTCTTTAGGTGTTTGCAGTTGTGTATAAAATATAGATTTATTAAAAAGAGTAATGTCTAGCTTCAGCTTGTGTGTGGGTATATATTGTCTTGAAGTGCTAATTCAATTTGCCTTTACACTGATCTGTAATAGTCACTAAATTATTTCAAATGTAAGTGTAAACAAATATCCAATATGCCAAAAAGTATTTAACAGATATATAATGTTAAATACCTTAATTGTTTTAATGTTTGTGAACATTTTGAAAATTGAATTGTGGAATTTTAAATTAGGAACATGTACTTTGTGAAATCAATGAATAAATCTGTGACAGACCACAGTACTTTCTCACATATGTGTGTACAAAGATACTTATCACACACTAACTTTTATCATATGTACATAATTTTAATTGTCTAATATTAATAACTGATTGTGAGAGTAAATTGATGAAAGTCAAGGTTAAGACCTGTTTAACCCTTATGTTTATCTTTCTTTAAAATTATGTTGACAAGTGAACAGGGATTGATAGCATTTCAGCATTGAAGAATATGTAAGAAAAAATAATTTGGAGTCTAAATTTTTTTGGATGGGGAGCTAGGAGACGGTGATTTAACAATTAAGTCTGGAATTTGTGTACTCTGACAAATGTTTCTATGGAAAGGGGGACTGCTAGCAGGAAAAATAAATGTCAGAAATATCTTCAGAAATATGCACCTGAGGAACATACAACAACTTTAGGACACAGGCAGCAGTCATCACAAATGAGTGGAACTTCATTTAAAATCTGAATAATGCAAAAACAGTTTCTAAGACTGTAGAAAATGGAAAACACTTCCTAATTGGAACTTCCACCCTTTCTATGGAATTATTCCCCTCAATTTCTCACTATTTACATCACATAACAGTAAATCATATCCACATAAATTCTGTGCTTCAGAAAAAAAGGTACATGACTACAATGTGTTTTAAGTAGGGATTGCTAAATATTCTTTTACAGTGCCATGGTTTCCCAGAAAAATAAGGGATTTGGATCGCTTTGCAAACCAGATCTTGAGCTACGGATCAGAGCTGGATGCTGATCACCCAGTAAGAAATAAAGTGCTTATTTGATCATACCATCCCCTCAGTTATTAATAAGAGGATGTAGCCAATTTCTTAATCTTTTAATGCTGATTCTTCAGTCCAGTAGCATAGTGTTTAAGGAGAGGTCTGAATGTTACACTTCATCTACAGCTGCAGTATGTAATAGGGTTGCTCACAAAAGAATTTACAGTAAAATTTATACTAGTCTGTAAGCACAGGCTCTTAAAGCAGAAAAACATATCTCGACTATCAGATTCTTCAGCAGTTAATTATGATTGTTATTATTGGGAAACTGTCTCATCAGTCCAACATTCAGGTTTTTTGAAAGGACATGCTTTCTCTTTTTAGATTTAGAGGTTGAAGATGTCACAATTATTTGTCCATGTTACTGTTATGAGCCTTTTGAAGTTTTCTTAAAAAACAATCTTCAAATTAATTGTCAGGGTTTCAAAGATCCTGTCTACCGTACCAGAAGAAAAGAATTTGCAGACATTGCATTCAACTACAAACAGTAAGAACTTTTTCTCTTTATAGATCACACTGCATAATGCTTGCATAGATATTTGTTGTTATTTTTGTAAAGTCTAAGGTGATATTATATAATTTATTATAAAGATATCATTGTTATTAAATGATTCCAATTTTGATATTATTCTTATAAATATTTAATATCTTACATTTATGAATGTTTCATTTTTCAGTGGTGAGCCCATTCCTCGTGTCCAGTACACAGATGAAGAAGTGAAAACCTGGTGAGATACTGCATTGTGCTTAACATTGATCTTTAGTTAAGATTTCAAAAGTTAGTAAATCAGCTGTTATTAAGCATTTAGGCACCAAAAGGTCCTGTATAATGATGCCTTTTAGTTTCTTGGATTTATTTTTAGTTTATTTTACTTTTATTATGTACATTTAAAAAACTTATTGTTGCTCAGGGGCACAATTTTCCAAGAACTAACAAAGCTGTACCCAACTCACGCCTGCAGAGAATTCAACCATGTGTTTCCTCTTCTTATTGATAACTGTGGCTTCCGAGAAAACAACATCCCGCAACTTCAGGATATCTCAGACTTTCTGAAAGGTAATCCTAGCTTTCATTCTTTCAAGTAATTTTTAAGGTGTTTCCCCAATCTGGTTTTTTTCAAATGAATTTAAAAATTTTTTTTTCTCTACCTGCAAGAGACAAAGGATTTATCATTGTCATCCCTTGAAAAGACACTCCAGCTGAAGTAAATTGAAACCAGGAAAATACTATAGCTTAAACCACATCATCAAAGCAGAATGTGACCAACTGCATGACTGCAGCAGGATGTAAAATACCTATCATACAGAGAATGCAATTAAAGTAAAAAACTTGTTTGCACAAAATGTTTTATTATCAATCATTTCAAGAAATATGGGTGCCTATTTATCTGTTTTGATTAAGTCTGTGCAGAGAGCGACCATAATGAGAACATGCAAATTTATGTGCATATGATTAACATAACTATGTTTATGTCTGCAGACTGCACAGGATTTCAGCTGCGGCCTGTAGCAGGTTTGCTGTCATCCCGTGACTTTCTTGCAGGACTGGCATTCCGAGTATTCCACTCTACTCAGTATATCCGACATGGCTCCAAGCCAATGTATACACCAGAACCGTGAGTAACAAGCAGTCACCTTTACTTAGCCAAGATATAGAGAGTCACGATCAAAGATAATATCACAAACTAATATAAAAATCTCTGACGTCAGGCCAGTAATGGGGCTTGCAACACATAAACTGAATAAGCTGGTCTGTAAATTATTTTCATTTTAAAATAAAGCATGATTTATTTTTGCCTGCAACTTCTAAAACTGTTAAAGCTGCAAGAACACGCATCTTACCACTCTTAATGTCAAACCAATTTTGCTGAAAATTCCATTTTCAATTATCGTGATTTTAGGCTGTGAAAGTGAGCCTATATTAATCACATGGCTATGAAGTTTACCCCAGCAAACTCTATTTTTTTTTTTAAGATTACATGTATAACCTTAAAAGCATTATCTTCTCATTTCTATTTGGGTAAAAAATTAAGAGCTTGTTTCACCTTTGTAAAGAAGTACATTAACTGCAGAAGAGCAAGATATTAGAACTCAGTAGGTTAAACTAGGTTACGGTACTGATAGTTTTCATCTTCACCAGTTTGTTAGCGAATTGACTTTGTTTCAGTGATGTGTGCCATGAAGTACTGGGGCATGTGCCCTTGTTTGCAGACCCATCATTTGCCCAGTTTTCTCAAGAGATAGGGCTGGCTAGTCTTGGTGCTCCTGATGAGTACATTCAAAAGCTTGCTACAGTGAGTGAAATTACACTCTTATCTCAACTGTGGTGCATCATTACATCTTCATGTTCAGAACATCGCTTCATCAAACTCAAACATCTTGCTTTTCCTTATTTAAAGAAGCTTTTTCAAATCTAGAGCTGTTTTATCATATAAAAAGACACTTGATTCAGAACTTGAAATTGAGAGTATGCTTTTGAACATTGTTGCCAAAAACATTATTCTAGGCCAGACAAAAAGGCACTTCGGCTAAGAAAGAAGTGACCACTTTTTTTTAGATGCATTCTCTTCCCGATCAAGTGCGTCCTGGATGAAAAAAATGTAATGAAAGTGGTGCTTGTAAAAAAATACTTGACCATATCTGTTTTCAGCAGCCATCGATAGTTATATTTTCTTGAAGGACCGAAGGACAGTAATGATATTCTTATCTTCTACATTGCTGCTTCTGAACTGTCTGTGTTATGTGTGCACCTGTCATTTACCCTTCTGTTGGTTATGTTTTTTTAAACAGCTGTACTGGTTTACTGTTGAATTTGGGTTATGCCGTCAAGAGGGTCATCTGAAAGCTTATGGGGCAGGACTTTTATCTTCTTTTGGAGAGCTGCAGGTTTGCAACCTTTTCTCACACAAAGTTTTGCAATGACCTAAAAAAATACAAGAGCTCATATCTGTGTTGAACCAGAGCTTAAGCGACTGATGACCAAGATTTTAACTTTTGCAGGTAGATTACAATGAATGCATTAATCTGCAAGGAAGGTGCACTTCCACAAGAGTTAAATTTAACATGAAAATGCTTTCATTAGCAGAAAAATTTAAATGCATGCTTGTGCAAGACAAAAAAGGTAAAGAATTTTGCAATGAATTATACCTTTGGCAGAATACTACTATCTGATACTTATGTAAGTCTTCTGACATTTTCATATTCAACAGTCAGATGTGCATTTTCTTTCTTAAGTATGCCCTGACTGATAAGCCAGAGGTGCGACCCTTTGACCCCCAAAAAACGTCAACACAGGAATATCCCATCACATCTTTCCAGCCTGTCTATTTTGTTGCTGACAGTTTTGATGATGCCAAGGAAAAACTCAAGTAAGAATAGTGGAGATGTGATAAATGTTTTGTACTGCATTCTTCAAAAGAAATACCAATAATATAAAGTAACATGGCTTCTCAGTGTCCATGAAAAAACTTGAGTGTCTTTACTGAAAAATTAAACTTTCCTAAAGCAAGATGTCACAGGATGGGGTGAATAAAATGTGTCTCAAGAAATCAGTGGAGAAAAATCTGTAGACCTCCACTATCCTTTTAAAACAGTGGTTCTCAAAGTGTGGTCCGCACACGTAAGTCATGCGATTCATGACTGAAAGTCTTCATATTTTAGCAAAGTGATGTTTACATTGCCAGAGACACTAATTAGTCCAGTATTGATTTCACACAAGTTTTAATGTTATCAATGCCCAACCGCTCGTTCACATAAAACGCTCCTTAACAAATAAGTCTTAAGCACCTACTGCCATTTCCAACAACTTACTGTTGCGAGACTGGATGTTCAACACTTGTGGGACTGAAAACAAATAAGAGAAGCCGGTTGAACATGGAATCTGACAGGAGAATGAAACTCACCAACATTGATCCCAATATTATCCCATCATCAACAACAACTACATTTATTGCATTAAAATTTTAATAAAGAACTTTGTGAAATACATAATTTTATGCAAACTTATTACTATGCCAGTCACAAAAGAATTGTAATGAAACAAATGTGGCAATTACAATTTTAAATTCATAGTGCAGAGTGATTTTAGGCCTTGGTGGTCTGTCGTATTTATTTTAACTTTAATAAAGTGGTCTGCGGTCCGAAATACTTTGAGAACCACAGCTTTAAGATCAAGGGCTGGAGGAGCTGCCATGTTAAAAACTATGCAGGGTTCGTGGAGTGGTGCTAGTTAGTGATTCTGAAAAGCACATACAGACCATACCTTTCATTCATGCTGGCTCTTTAAAAAAAAACTCCAAAGAAACTACAAGTTTACCTAGGGACTATGATAAAAAGAATGCATCACTAACACAGACCTTATGAAGATATGTCTATCCATGGTAAATAAAAGTTTTAAAAAAATTGACAAACATTTCTAAATTGATGTTACTAAGCCATTTTATGGACCAGAGTATTTCAGAAAACATTTTTTTGTTTCATTTAAGGGCATACTCACTGACAATTCCACGTCCATTTAGTGTACGCTACAATGCCTATACACAAAGTGTTGAAGTCATCAACAATAAAGAGCAGATTATCAACCTAACAAGGACTATAAAAGGTAAATTACCTAAGCTTACCTGTCTGTTCTAAAATTTATTCATAAATATCTCAAGAATAAAAGTTATTGAAGTATAATCTCTAGAGTTTTTTTCTGTTGCATAGTACAGCTTGTGGTATTCTTAATAATAATAATAAAAAAAAATTTTAATACGGGGATTGTGGTCACATCAGTATAGAACGATTGAGATACTGTAGAAACAATCTTTTTGCCATTTTTTTCAAGACATATTTATTGCTATAAAACTTAATAACTTGAGAAATTATTATAGTGTCAGTGTTTATTTTAATTTTGAATTTTCTCATACTTTTGTTTGAAGGAGATCTGTCCCTGCTTGAAGATGCTCTACAGAAGGTCAACAGGCTTTAATAAGAAAACAGATCTGGTTATAAACCTCCAGTTTTTCTCTAAATTTTCTTGGATTTGTGGAACATTATGGAAGAGTCAAATGTTCTACTGACATTTTGATAATGATCAGTTACATGCATAAAGTTTCACATGAGCTTAGATTTATTGATGCAACAACCACATAAATGGGAAAAAAAATCTCAGCATCCTTTCAAGAGCAGTTTGCACTGCTGACCCTCATTAAATCAGTTGCTTAGTTTTATAAAACGATTTTTTGTCACTAAAGTGTTCAATCAAATTTTAATGACTTTTTTTTTATGATTTTGGGCTAATGAAGTAGATTACTGCTATCTTGCATTGAATGTAATTTTAATTTACTTATTTACATTTGGTCTCTGTGCATTTTACTTCTTATTTATATAAGTACTTCAACATTTACACTATTTTTGCAAAACAACTTGAATTGATGGGTACCATATAGGAAAGAACCCACTTCTGAAATTGTAAAAGATTATATGCAAGCAAAAGATAGTTTGGTGGGATGTGAACGTGTGTGTTGTGCGCGTGTGCGGTTAATAAAACTATAAACTATTCCATCTAGGTTGTTTTGAATTGGCAATATGTATAAAGTTTGTCTTCACAAGTGTAAGAAAATCTACCTCGTGTTCATCATTCCCGAGTAAACAAACGTTTGTTTACAACATAATAAAGTAATTTTACTGACAACAAAGACAGCATAATCACAGTGAGAATAACTGCACTTAAGACTGCAAGATTTTGAGAGAAAAACTTAAGTTACTTAAAAAAAATTAAAGAAGACTACATTTTTATAAGATAGAGAATACACTTTTTGCAAATATTGATTTTTTTAAAATTTCTAAATAACCCTCCTATAGCAGAAAAATCTTGTTCTGTGGTCAGAAAACACAGCCAAGATCCACCTACATCTTATAAGTTTTGGATAATGATTTAAGGTAAAATGAACATACTAAGATCTTTTGTATTACTTGGGCATTTGTAAAAGAAACTTACAAAAACTTTCATCTTACCAAAATAGCATGGCCCAGTAGTACCAGTCAAAAAAGAGCACCCTAGTCTTTTTGATTAGACCCAACTGACAAATTCAAATGTGTACAAGAAACACATCACTTTGAAACAAAATAACTCACCACACATAAAACAGTGAACCTAATTTCTTTCGAGATCTTGTGAGGACAAAATAATCTTTTATTTTCCAATGACTCATCCTTTCAACCACATATCTATGATTCTGCAAATGTTTATTCATATCAAGTATTTTTATTTGATTTTTTAAAATTTTATTTGACATTTGTTTAAATGTATATTCTTTGTTGTCTCAATTCACAATGCATACTGTAATGTATGCATGATTTCACATTACAAAAATGTTCTTATTACTTGCTCTGGCATTGTACTTTCTCACTCTAATATTATGTTTTCAAAACAATGCTACTTTTGTTGTGAGTTAAAGCATGATCTGTTTCTTTTTTTTAAGATCTTGTTTCAAAGTTAGGTTTAGTAGATTATTAGTGGAATAAGGAGTTTTTGAAACTTTTCATCAATTTATCACTTCACAATGTAACAGTGTGAGCTGTGCAAGTTCCATCAAGCCATATCCTGAAATTTGCAATATACATTATGTAAGCCTCCAAAATTAATTATGCAATAACTGCTGTCCATAAGCACACCTGGCCTGTCAAAGAAAGACTTCCAAGATGGGAGGAATAAATGAGTGTTTTACACTGAACCAGCAACTAAAGTTATATTCTGGTCAGCCCTGTAAACAGACATCCCATGCAGAGAAAGAACAGCATGCCCAAGATGGGATTTGAATCCAGGATGGCCAATCCTCAATGTACTCATGACAGATTATTACATGACCTCTTTCAAGATGGGAAGGAACTGGAGTTTATTTTTATGGTACAAAACTGTAGCCTTTATCATTTACTGTACATATATTTTCTCCTTTCACATTGAATATGGGATCAACAAGATGTTAATGGTTAACATTTGCTAACAATAAAATTGGTTTCTTGGCTTATTGCAAAAACATTTGATTGCTTGACTTTTGCTCTAGTTTGCTAATACTTTTATTGCCTTACCACCAAACCAGAAAGACAAAAGTCTTATGATATAAAAGAACTTATATATTCTCATATAAGAAATTTTTTTAAACTGCATTCGTGCTAAAGCCACTGAATATTCTCAAAACCAAACATTTCATGTGTTGCGTATCATTATGTTGCATCACATACCTGGCTATAATAATCAATGTTAGAAACAAAATGTTACATTTGTGAATTATCATCCACATACCACTAGCTTAACAATTAGATTTTAGAAATATTGACCCTCACCAGTTTTAAGTACCATGGAACCATGATTATCTGGTCTTCCATTAATGGTGCATTTGGTTATTGGAGACTGCCAAACCCCTTTCCTCCCCTTAAAAAAACCCAACAAAACATGCTTTACAGTGATAGGGTTCAAAAGGACATTTAGCAAAAAGAGGAAAGAGTCAGCAGTATATATGTACTATGATATTAACTGACAAAGCCACCAAGAATTAAGAAGAGGTGAAAATGTACATCTGTGAACCTTATGGAAACTTTTTTGGTTGAGCCTATTTTGTCATATTTTCTTACATTCGAGATATATTTTCTTTCTCATGTTGTAATCACAAGGGACTCGTACCCAAAAGTGTAAAGCTAGGGTGTTTTTATGTTTGTGAGAAATTATTGCCCTTTTTTTGTATCTGCTATGATTTAAACCCTCACTAATAATGCATAATCTTCTAAATATCATATTTAAAATGTTAATTTAAAAAAAGGAATGTTCATGTGTTTTAATACTTGGGTTTTATTGAAAAGTGGGTTTCTAAGAACCTAGTACAAAGCTGCATCTCCTGGCAGATTTTTTTTTTTAAGAAAAAGGTAAGTTCACAGGCAGTGTCTACAAAAGCATTTGCCACTTTTAAAAAACTGTCTCGATTATATGGTCATTAGCCGGAATAATCATGGCTCCACTGTACAATAATAAATGGCAGGAAGGTGCAATGGACAAATCTTGTATGACTACAGTTGTCAGCTCTTTGAATGTTGCTTTTGAAAGATCTGAATTGTTAATAGTTGTCGATGACAGTTTTCCGCTCATCACTAATAACATAAAAAGTGCTCACATGCTGCCATACCATTATCGACTGGACAAGAAGCTAGTTAAGCTGACACACACTTTACGAAGATATGGAACTAATTTAATTTTTAACTACACAACTAAAATACCCCTATATCCATGCAGTTCATTAAAGGCAGGTCATTAACAACATACAACTCCATTCCCTAGTCCCTTCTGTTCATAGCTACGTCCCTCCGATGTCACAACGTTACGCTCATCCTCAAGTAATACATTTGACAGATTGTCCTATTAGTTCAAGATAACAATATATAGTTTTTGTCCCTTTGAGTCCTTATCAGTTGGATCCCGGGTGTCCTTTCAGGTTAAACAAAAAATAAAAGGTAACCAAACAAGTTACTTTCCTACACATGTCGCACAATAAATCCTTCTGGAGCTGTGGTCTTCTCGTGTTTATAAAATTTTTTACTAAATTAATATTTTCTTTTCAATTTGTTATCCGTAGTAAATCGTATTTACAAACATCTGCGTCGCGTATGTCGCAAGTAACTATAACCACCAAACTGTCTTAAATTTCCTCCTTTATTTTTTCAGCCACTTGTGAGGAATTGTTTCTTATTTGAATATATCAAAATTAATGCAAGCATTCGATTGGAACGCCAGAAACTATCGAAAGAACTTTTATTTACCTACTTAGTCCTCAGCGTCCTGTCACGTGACTTCGAACAGGAAACGAAGTTGAGGAAGTGTTGCAGCAGACGGCGTGACCCATCCCCCTAAATGCGAATTTGACATCATTTCTTGATATTGCTGGTAAGATTTCTTTGAAGCTATCGAGACATTTGACATTTAGCGCTATTATTAATTTCTGTAGGTGGAAAATAATGTGTGAATTCGACCTTGTCTGAGACAAGTAAACTGCACATTGTGTTTGCCTTAGGAAGGCGTAATGAAGACGGAAAGTTTTTCACCAAAGTTTCATGCAAGTCAGGAGCTATTTGTAAAAGATGACTCTTCAGCCTAAAGACTAGGGTTATATATTATTGCAGTTACCCTTGTTTTGGTTTTTTTCCGTGATGCAGTCGGTGTGTTGTTGTTTGAATCAGTATGAATCAGAACTGTTTGGTATTAAAAGAAGAGAAAGCAGCATATATATAGGGATGTGATATGTTTGTGAGAATATGCTTCAGAAACATGGCAGGTTGCTTGTGTATGAATATATCTGAATTTAGAAATATGTAGCTGACAGTGTCCAGAAACATTTATTCACTAAGGCATTCTGAAATTGATGTGTGTGTGTTGTGGGATGGGTGGGGAACAAATATATACATGTTTACATTTGTTTGCATGCATGATTGTGTGAAATTTAAGTTGAAGTCACAATGTGGAAGGCTGCAGCTGGGACTAATGTGAAGGTTGCTTCTGGAGCATCTGGTGATGATGACTGGGAGACAGATCCAGACTTTGTGGTATACATTTTTTTATTTTATATTTATGTAATCAGATATATATTCCTCATTTATGTAATGTTTACAGTATTCTCGAGACTATCATATGCTACAGAATATTTGAAACTGATCATTGACAAATACTGTCTTGAATCTTGAAAATCTTAAAAACCTGTTCTTGGATTTTCTTAATTTTTAATTTGTGAGCTGACAGATTCCCTCTCATAAATACTTGGTTTTTTTTATTTGCAGAATGATGTAAGTGAACAGGAACAGAGATGGGGAGCCAAAACTGTAGAAGGGTCTGGTCATCAAGAGTCATTGGAGTGGGTGACACATTTTGATATTTCTCTTTATAAGCAAAAATGTTCATTTGTGGGATTACAAAATGATTAAAAAAGTCATTAAGAAACACATTACAACATAATTCATGTAAGCAACATTTGACAGCAGACATAAAGAAAGGAAAAAAACACACAGTAACATGACTTGAAACTTAGCAAAAATTGTCTTTTGTTTTTTTAAAGCACTAATGTGCTACACTCGATACATTTTGCAAATGTGTGGGACATTTTATTATGTTTTTATGATATTATTAAAACTACTTATGGTAGATACAAAAAAGATCAATATATACAAAAATCATGCAACTCTGTTTTGAGGACTGATTCAATTGAATAATATTTAATAGCATAAAGAAAAATATTTCTGACAATCTGAGAAATAGTATAATGCAATCACCCTTATTTCAGGCAGAATGTTTTCTGAGCATTCCACATTTGGCCATTTAAAAAAAAAAAAAAAAAAATAGCTACATTTCACAAAAATATGTAGTGAAATTTTATTATCAAATTAATGAGAAAACATGTGTGCTTTTAGGAAATAGCATGTTTTGTTACATATCCTTGTAAAAGTGTCTGAAATAGGGTCAAATTTTGTATGTATGTAAAAAATGTCAGTTCTTAAGTCCCTTTAATAAACCTACATCATCTTAAACTGATCAAAGATTATCCAAAATGTGTGAAATCACAGTGTGATGACTGATGATTATAAAACATAAAACTTTCAGGAAATGTGAAACATTACTGTATGTGGACAAGTTTTGCTCCCTTCACCATAGAGGAATTACATTTGAAAATAATTAGAAATCCTGTTGTTAAATGGAAATCAAGAGAAAATGTAGAGAAATTATTTTAGTGTTTATATGCAGCAAGTACTTCCTATGCAGTCCTTGTAGTTTGTGGATTACAAAAAAAAATAAATTTCAAAAAGCACTTGATGAGTTTGTCCATGGCATGCTACTGTGACAAGGTAGCATTCTTCTGCTTTAGTCAAAATTAATTTATCTGGCTATTTTTTAAGTGGTGAGGTTACAGTGAGCTTTGATATATGTTATTGACTTCAACAGTCTCAGAGTTAAAGTGAGCTTTAATGTATGCTATTGACTTCAACAGTCTTAAGAAACTAAGATCTGAAGTACAGCAGGAACATACCGATTTCAAAACCAAGGAGTATGAAGCTGGGCCTAAAGCATCTGAGGGTTATGGCGGCAAATTTGGTGTGCAGAAAGACAGAATGGACAAGGTTGATAACTTGAGTTTTCACATTTGCATTTACATTTCTTTTCTTTTTTTTTTCTTTTTTTTTTTTGCACAAGATTTTGCATTTAGTGATAGGAACCAATGTTTATTTATATCTGCTTGTTGAAACAGACAACAAAAGGAAAAAATGCATGAGAGCTTGACTCATGGGGGGAACCCATCTTTTTTTTTTATACTGCTTTCTTCACAAACGGACTGCCATACCCATTAAAAATAAAACTTATGTAATTGCTCTTTTTATTAAAAGTAGGAAAAAGTCTAATGTCTTTAATATGGTTGGTCTTATGGAGTTGAAGATTTGTCTTTTTGAAAAAAAGACTTTTGAATTCTGTGTTTATTATAACATTTTGTACTAATAAATGATTACAGTTGCTTTATAAAAGCATGGTGTTTTAAAGGCATGTCACTAATGGAATTGATAAAATATATTGGGTATGGGAGGCATGTACAATCTAAGAGTTATAGAGGTGCAAGTTTTGTGTGTGTGTGTGTGCGCGTGCAGTGTGTAGTTTGTTGCTAATATTTAAAGCATGCGCTTTGTTTGATGCATTTCTTTGAAATACTAATTAAATGACTGCAACCTATTGTTATTGGTCATGTATGTTTAGAAAACCACTATAAAAGCCTGCACTTCAGAAGTGAATGTTACCTAACTTTAATCTTACCCTGTCCCCCTTCTGACCAGAGTTCTGACCAGAGTTCAATGAGACTAAAAAAATAGACTGGGTAGACTGGTACTCTTTGATGTCATAAGTATTGTCACAGGGATTCTGTTAGCCTTTGCACCTATTGGAAGGTCGGGAATGATTATTTTCTCACATGATTCAGATGATTTGTATTAGTGGAATTCTTTGCAGAGTGCAGTGGGTCATGAGTATCAATCAGAGCTTTCTAAGCATGTCAGCCAAGTGGATGCTGCCAAGGGCTTTGGTGGCAAATTTGGTGTCCAGAAAGACCGAGTAGACAAGGCAAGTTAGTGGAAGAATCTCCAAAGCCAGCAGGAAGGCGATATTTTTTAGAAATTGATCTGTTTGTTTCTGCTGATAACATTTGACCTAGAAGGTTACTCCTTCTGAAGAAATATCTAAAGACTATTATTTTTAATATTTTAGAGAGGGGAAGTATATTTTATGTGATTAGTTGCATTTTGAGACCGATTATTAACATAAATTTTTTGTGAGATGTTTGCTTATATGAAAGCTACTTAAGTTATAGTCAGGTTGATGAGTGCAGCAACAATATACTTTCTTGAGAAATGGCAGTGGCAACTAAAGAGCAAGTCTGGCCACTTTGTTCTTGATATTTGAGTGTTATGCATGAAATTTTGCATGGAACCTTGCAACCTTAGTTTGCATGGGGCATTGAGCTACTGCCCTTTGTTTCATTGTTTACAGGTGCTGTGTTGATACCATTTCTAGGGGTGTTATTTTAAGAGGTGTCTGCAGATTTTAGGGAGAAGGATTCATGCTTACATTTTCTAATATTTGTAAAATAATAGCACGTTCTGAAAATTTCCTGCTTTTTTGGATGAGTGATTTTACTAAGGTATCTGCTGATACAGTGTAGGTCCCCTTGTTAATGAGTCCATTTTATTTTTCCAGATGATTGGTCCTTGTAGATGCAGGGACAATTTGACAGTTTTTAATTTTTGAAGAATTCAGTGGTTGAGAATCTTCAAAAACTATCTTTTATGCCATCAGGAAAATTGAAAAAAGAGCAAAACAGCAGAGAATAAAATCATAAATGTTAAAAGTCATTTTTAATGTTACAAAAATAGCAAACCATTTAAAAAAATTTTATCAAAGTTTTTGAAAAACCACAGGTGCTCATGACAGAAGTGGAAATTATTATAGCGTTTTTCCTGCAACATCATGTGCTTATTTGATATATATTTTGTCTGTGTGGTAGTTTCAGACTGTTAGACCAATATTTATTGTAGTCTACTGAAGTAATGTTCTACATTTTCTCTGTTGTAACCTATTTTACAGTCATCTGTGGGCTATGATTATGCTGGGAAGACAGAGAAACATGCATCTCAAAAAGGTAATTTTTGAATTCTTAAGGTTATGAATGAGTGTGAGTGGGTTTCTGTTCTGTTCTTCATGTGAGGCATCATGATTACATTATCTGGTAATTGAATTTTAAAGTATTTTATAATTACTTTCAGACTATTCAACTGGCTTTGGTGGCAAGTTTGGTGTCCAGAAAGATCGAGTTGACAAATCAGCAGTGGGATGGGAGCACCATGAAAAAGTGGATAAGCATGAGTCGCAAACAGGTATTAACAATGGAATTGTTTTGTGATGATGCCTGTCACAAAAAAATGTCCCATATGGTCTAGCTCAGATGGGAAGAAAATATTTTAAACTATATCATAGTGACCAGTCATTTAATTTTAAGTGAATCATTCCTCATATCGTTTACTTTATAACTTGTTTAATTCGCAACACATTGAACATATAGTCTTTTGCTTCATAAATGGTCTGCATGATTTACATTTTTTTAAACAGAATACTTGAGCTTTCATTGAATTTTATCTCTCTAACATGCAGATTACTCCAAGGGGTTTGGTGGGAAATTTGGCGTGCAAGAAGACCGAAAGGACAAGGGTGCTGTGGGCTGGGACTATCAGGCAAAGACAGAAAAACATGCATCACAAAAAGGTTTGCAATTATTTGCTGACATGTTCTGTGAAGTGGAAAATAGAAATTTCTCTGTTATTGTCAGCACTATCATCATTACTATCGTTGTTATTGAACCACAAAAAATGTGGCATGGGGGCACTCATCATTCTGGTAAAAATCGCTACATGACTGTAATCTCGTTGTCAGGGGTTTTCACATTCTGAGGGACTGTCCTGTCTGTGTGCTTGAGAAATCTAGCATGAGGTGCAAAATTAATAAACACATTTGCAGATGTAGGATTGCAGAGATATTTAAAATGCTTTCCTATAGTAGTTTCATAGACCTGCTAAAAGATTTTTGGGAGTATCCATTTTGGGCTGTCTACACAAATTCCCAAGAGATTATTTTGACGAAGAAACGAAAGCAAAAAACAAAGATTGCACTCTCTGATGTTGTTGAGTGGTGTGAAGGAGATGAAAGCAGTCTGAGATACTTTTGTTATTTTCATTTCAGCATTTTGACTCCAGCCAGCATATATTGAATGTTCCCTAACTGTAACCTTAAAGTTTTGGGGTTTTTTAATGCTGGGAATTTGGTAGGCACTTGTGCTTTTTAGTGGATACATGACAGGACTGACCACAGAAGCCATCATGTTTGGTTTATTTATAATTAAAATATGTGCAGTCTAATGAAAATAATGTCTGGTCATATTTGCAGACTACAGCCAGGGTTTTGGTGGCAAGTTTGGTGTTCAGACTGACCGAGTTGACAAGTCCGCCATGGGTTATGATTATCAGGAGAAACTTCAGAAACATGAATCACAGACAGGTTGGTGGTAGAAGCAGTCCTCATTTTGAGCAAGCAAGTGCTCTGTTATTACTCTTATAGTAACACTGGATGATGAAAAACAGCGGGAGGGAAAAAGGGAAAGAAACCGAAAAAGTCAGGAGGAACAAAACCACCCAGTCACCCCCGCTCCAGCACCGTGTGATCCCGCCGGCGTCAAAAAAATAATACGAGCTATAGTGGACCCTCAATGAAGGTATTTACATTCAACCTGATGACCACTTTTTTTTTTTTTTTTTGAAATAATACCATGGATGATAAACAATACGACTTGCCCATAGACAGCAGAAAACATTCATTTGCGTGCCAAAAAACGTGATTCTTCAGAAGATTGATTCAATTGACGCTTCAGAAAAAGAGCGGAGAATTCTCAGTTCCCACGCATTGGCTGCTTGTTCTGTTCTCATTACCTGAGCACACATGCGCTATGTGTTTAGTTTCAGCTTTAGTTACACTATTTGTGTAACATGACACTTTTTGTTTTTCTTCCTGTCACTTCTATTTCAAACTGGCGTTAATTCTTTATGTCAACCACATTTCTCTTCCAGCATGTTTTTTGCAGTCCTAGGTCTGTTTCGTATTATACCATTTAGCTATATTTAAGAAGTGAGAATCCTCGATTATTGATTTAAATCTTCTTTTTCATGTTATGTGACATGAAAAGGGAACTTGTTTTTAAAAACTCATGTTCTGTAACTTTTTTAAATTGCATATTTCTGTAAGTCTTGTCCCAGTGGCCCTGTCTCAAGTATTTTTGTTATTCATATGATAATTGTTGCTGTACCAGACTATTCTAAAGGATTTGGTGGGAAATTTGGAGTGCAAAAGGATCTCCAAGATGCATCAGCCAGTGGTTATGATTCTGTGACCAAGACAGAGTTGCACCCATCCCAGACAGACATGAAGAAAGGTTTTGGAGGAAAATTTGGTGTGGAACAAGATAGAAAAGATGAGGTAAGATAGACTTATTTACCCTTAATCAGCCATAATCATTTCATGAAATCCTCAGATGATGTGAACTGTGGCTAAAACAAAAAAGTTGTTTAATGTCTTTTCAATTATTTTCTTGCTTTCGTACGTTGTTACTTTCTGTTTTTGTGGCTAGACCATATTTGCAGAAAGTGGAACCTGCTTTATCCTTACTTAGGTCAGCTGCCAACTTACAAACCTCAAAGCATCGAATCTTTGTCTTAAAATGGGTCGGTGCTACCTTCGTATCTCCGTTTCAGTTTTGATTCCTAGACTGGCATAAGCAGGGTCTCATCTCATTTCAAAAGTGATATGATTTCTTTTGAATTCTTGATAACATAAATTGCCATGAATGTACCATAACTGCTGATTTTCATGAAGACAATTAAAGCTACCTTTCTAGATTTAAAAAATGCCAGGGATTACAATTGTTTCAGAAATTAGGAATGAGGTATGAATTTATATCTTATTTGCAGTTTATTTGGTCTGCATTTGATTATACAAATTAAATACTGCCTCTCGTGATTCTAGTTTTACATAGGTTTTTCCCGGAAAAATTATGTTGCTCATCCTAAGGGTAAATAACTCTGGGTACGCAAGTATTGAACCTGATCAGATTGTGCGAGAGGGGAATAATCAACAGGAATTGGAGTTAAATTGTGTCAGTTACAGTTGTGTGACAAAAACTCACAGCCTGATTTATTTGTGATGTAATTGTATTGATTTATATGTTAACTGAGAGGCATTTTTTAATGATGAGGTTACACACACACACTACTATTATATTTCTGTTAAAGTCGCAGGTTTCCTTTGATGATATGCAGGGAGTCAGCACTAGCTACAAGACAGTCAGAGCAGAAGGAAGTGAGTTTTCTTAGTTCAGCTTTCTCTTCCATCTTATTCTATAGATTCTCTGTTCTTTAATGCTGACCTTTACCATAGCATATTATTTTGACAGTGTATAAACATCCAGCTTACAAATCAACATTTCTTGTGGGGGTATGGGACTTTCAATAAAAAATCTCGGAGCGAAAAATATGTGTTTGTTATTGGGTAGCATTGATGGGCTAAGAATCTGAAATCTCGATTTGAAAATCTGGCTAAGTCCAATGAAGAGATGCAAAGAAGCGAGCAGAAATAGAGCTACCCCAAGACACAGCGGAAGAGAAGCGCGGAGAGGAAGAGAGAAGAACACAGGGGTCAGTTAAAAATTGCAGAAATTTAGCTCACATCCTATTTAAAGATGTGTGTTAAGGATATATAATCCACATTTCATTTGTGTGATGCTGATTCGGGTTGAGCATGGCTACAAGAGTTCAGGAGTTTTTGCTGGTCAGTAAGCATATTTTACTAGAAATATAGTTTCAGTATTGTTTTCTGCCATACTTCAGTAAGATGTGAAACATCCTTAACATTTCAGGAGCGTTTAAAAAAAGAAAGGTGGGAGCCTGAAGAGAAAGAAGATGAACCAGTATCTGAGGTAGTTGAACAACCTGATGTAGTTCCTAAACCTCCGAGAAAACTGCCACAACCTGAACCTGAACCAGAACCTGAACCAGAACCAGAACCAGAACAAGATCAAGAAGTGTATGAGCAGTTTGGTGAGACAGAACCAGTCAGACAGCCTTCTCCAGTCCATGTACCACCACCTGAATCAGAAGAGCCATCATCCTATGATATGCAGGAAGATGAGAACACTTATAATCTGGCTGATGAGCCAGCACCTCAGCCATCACAAGGTGGTCAGACAGCAGTGGCCTTGTATGATTACCAAGCAGGTAAAGTCATGAGAACCATCTCTTGATTGTAAATGGTGTCTTGTGTAATAAAAGATGACACAAGGATAGAACCGGAAAAGATATTTTAAAAGAAAAAAATTATGGGAAGAGGCATCACAGGATCCAGTTACACAAAGGAAAGGACTTATGCTTAGCACTTAATTAGTTAAAACTTAAATAGGTAGGCTCAGCAAGATAATAAAAGTCTTGCATACTTATTCTGCTTTAGATTTACCTCTCATTTATTGATGTGTGACATTTCTTGGACCATTTTTGGGCAGTGAGGGCAAACATTGGTGACTACAGGAAAGTGGCATGATAGCTGCTAACCCACCATTGTTATGATTGCAGCAGAGAAGGATGGTAGCAGTTGCGCTACTAGAACGCGTGAAAAACTAAGCCATTTTTCTGAGAAGGGAGATTTGGGTGTAGGTGTGCGTGTGTGAGCTTGTCATACATGTAAGTCATTATTGTTCTAATCTCTAACATTGTTTCCAGCGGATGAAGATGAGCTGTCATTTGATCCTGATGACATAATTACAGACATTGAAATGGTGAGTTTTAAATTAAAAGGAACCTACTTTCTGAACTTGTGGCCTTTTATTTTTTTTTTTCTGTTAGGAAATCTGTGTGAAAGAGAGTAAGTGTTTAGATCTAAGAAAATGGTATAAATCAAAGCAAAAAGTTCAAAATTACAAACAAATTCTCAACAAATCTTGTACATTCAAGAAGTGACAAATGCTTAACATTAAACCTATAAGCCTGTGTCTTCTCAGTTTGTGTAAACGTGGGTCAGAATGAGGAACTTGAAGAATCAGGGACAGCTGCTCAGTCCAGATAATAGTGTGCATTTGGAACAGTTTACAAACTAGTTCAAGGTGTCTGTGGTGTAATCTCTCTACTTTGACTTTAGGGTCTTCTATTAAAAGTGCACTATGAAAATAAATTTGTGTTTAAAGAAAGAAACAGAACATTCTTTCAGCAATACAGTCCCCTTTTATAGCCTTTAAGTCATTTTCATCATGGTGAAATGTGACCGCTTCTGTATAACATCAATAAAGTCTGCAGGAATTGAGGTAGAGTAAGTTTATTGGGGTTTTGTTTTGGTGCAGTGTTAAGGTATGTCAGATCACACTATTAAAGTCAGCATATTCAGATATGCAAAATTTATTTAGGCTGAAATCTAGACAAGATTCTGTATTGCATATTGCACTTCTGTGGTTGTAGTCAAAAAGAAAATTAATGGCAGTCATATAAAACTTTTTTTCTATCTTTTTTAACTTCGTCTGAAAGAGTTGCTATCCATGTGTTTATAGGTATATAAATTTCACTGGTACATAAATTTCACTGGTATATAACAGGGTTAGGTCCTTTTGCGAAGGCTTTACAGAGGAAACATAGATGTTAACTCATTTGCAATGCAAAGATAGAACTTGTTGCCATGGAATGCATGAAAATTGAGGTAGGACAGACTTAAGAAAAGTACAAATTAAGCAGAACCCAACTGTTATATCTCAGACTATAATAAAAGTGCACTTTTTGGTAAATCCAAAAGGAATGAGATATGTCCAATGGGATTTTGAAAAAAGTCTTTTTCATACAGTGTTTTGCAGTGATTAGAGTTTAAGGAGAAATTTCAGAACTTCCTGTCGGTCATTTTCTTTATGGTCTAATGGAAATAGTTGTGTTTGGAAGTACATTGGCTAGCATAATAATTGATATTTTCCATGTCTCTAATGTTGGTGTTAAAAAATAATAGTAGCACCTATATGTACTGTTTAAGACAGATGTGCAAAAGAAAATGAATTCAAGGGATTGCTGTTGACAATATAAAAATTGCTTATTCTAAATTAGTTCTTATCTTAGTTGTTAGTTTGTTTACATGTATAATTTTGGAGAGTACAGGAAGAACAGTGTTTTTGGTATAATTTGTCTAAAACTAGCTAGGTATAAATATCAAGAAAGAATATTGATAAAAAAATGTTTTGAGCCACTTTGCGATTGTGTCTGCTTTCCACAACATTTTAATTCTGAAATTCTGACAGCACCAAGATATTTATTTTTCTTCCATTTTTGTGAGAAAACTGTTTCTTTGCCCAGATTGACGATGGATGGTGGCAGGGATCATGTCATGGCAGGCGAGGGCTGTTTCCAGCCAACTATGTTGAGCTTCAGCAGTAGTCTTCGCCACTTTCTAAACAAGTGAATTCAGACCTGTTCAGATACTGGTGGTCATCTTCTGTGTAATCCAATATTTGTACTAAATCCAACACTTTGTGCATTACAAACTGCTGATGCAACTTCTACAATGATTTGTAAAGACTAGCCTGAGTCTTTGTAAGGTTCAGAAAATAATTTGACCATTGTAAAATCTGTGACCTAATTCTCCTTATCTTGTTCACAATTGTTTTTTTTTTTCTTTTTAAGTTCTGTTTGTTCATTCCAATACTTGTATGCAGACATAAAATTATAGTAATTCCTCACCATTGCCAGAAGAACAAAACATTTTTCTCCATTACACTGCTGTTATGTATGCAGAGGAACTCCAATAGTAAAAATTTGCTTATAAATTATGAGCAATAGCCTTTTGAGTGTATGCTGAAAATAAAAAGTAATGCTTGGTTCATACAACCATGGCATTGTCAGCATACATATAACTGCCATCAGTGGCTGTTAAGGCTCATGTACATAGAGACGTGTCCAAATGCAGCAAGACTTATAAATAACGGTCAATTTCTTTTCATCACAACCCCAAAGCAAGAAATCTTAGGTTTGCGTAGTTCATAACTTGGTATTTTATGTGTTTCTTTTAAGATGCTTTCCATAATGCCACCTCCATGAAAAGTTGCACGCATTATTGCAGCATTCAATAGGTGTGAGAGAATGTACTCTTGCTGCTATCCTTTATCAGCCTGCCAGTCTTAAAAATGGAAAAATGGCAGCAACCCATCACTGGATTTAATTGAAAAATAGTGAATTTGTATCTCTCAGCACAGTCCACAAGTTGTATCCATTATGGCGTAAAGGTCCCCCCCCCCCATATCGTAATGTTATTTGTAAAGGGAAACATGGGAAAATGGACAAGGAATAATACAGCTTCTGAGGAAAAAAAATTTGCCCATTCAGCTGCCCAAGATCTTGGTCATGTTCATACCGGTTGATGTGTGTGTGTGTTTTTATTTTAAAAAATTTGTTTTCTTTTTCACTTAATTAATGAAGCATTCCTAATCTTATTTTTCCTTCAAAAAGGATTCATAAGAGATTTCTTTTGGATATTAGTGTATGGAGGTGAACAATATGATTGTCAGGTTTCAGAAGTTGACAGCGAAGTGGATGTTCGGTGTAAAGGAGTTTTTTTTCCCTTCAGTTCAATAGCTTCAAGGAGATGAACGAGTTTTTATGTGAAGATGCAGAAATCTGTATAAAATGTTGCAGTTATCATCTAGAAGAAAATCTTGAGCAATTAACGTGACACAGTGGATTTGTCTATTATTTAGACATGCTGGTGGTAATTTTGCTCTTATTATAATGTATGCTTGACTAAGGTGAACAGGGAAATGTCTGACTAGGTGCATTCAGGATGGAAAAATACCTTCATGCATAAAATCATAACTGTAGTTGAGAGATGAGGGTTGGTTTTAGCCCTCAAAGTTGCAGTCCACTGTTCATTTACTTATTAAATGCATATTACAATTTGCATACTTTTTTTTATTTAGCAGCATTCTCAGCTCATGCACAAGTATTAATTGACTCAAACCCTTTTGTCTTAATATTATGCATCCAAAAATGTGCAAATGGAGGTGTGGATAACATCAGCAAAAATGACTTTTAGTTACAATACGCCAAAGACATCTTAAATGCCATCAAATTTTTAATATGTATTGAAATTCAGATGATTTTTGAGATCTTAAATGCAAAAGGTTGCTCGGATGCATTTTGCTTTTGACGTATGATAATTGTTTGGTGAATCATGTTGAAATTGGGTTCATGAGCATTAAATTTGTGGGCTTTCAATAGACAGAAAATTACAGGGTGTTCGTCAAGTATTTAGCACATTTGAAAGCCATTGTAGCGCATGAGGGATTTGAAAGTACCTTTGGAATCATGTTCTGTGATTTGCACTTCATATTGCCAAAAGGATGCCAGGTTATCATATTCATTTATAAAAATAAAACTAATTTATATAGGGTGAGATAACCAAAACTGTATTTGTGGATCATTTTACAGTTTTCAAATTAAATCTGTTAGAAAAACTTGCTCTTGTGTTGATTTTGTCATTTGCACTGTACACATTATACTATTTCAATCATCAATCCTCATATTTGGTATCCCCTAAAAAGCATGCAGTTTACATCACCTGGAAGGATATGACAAGTTTATTTCCTCAAACATTGTGCAAGCCCCCTCCTCAAACCCAGAATCAGATCCTTGACATGCTCAAAAACAATTCAAATTCCTAAAATTGCTTGTTGAAATCAAAGTTATGCTACAGGCCAGTGCCTTGAACACAATGCAAGTGCCATCAACTTTTAATAGACCTCTCTGTTGCATTCTCTCACACTTGCATGCAAATATGCATACTACACAACTTCTACTTCTGTCAGATGGTCTCTAAATTCACTTTTCATGTCTAGCAGAGCTATTTACCCATTTTCAAATGAATCAGTATTCAGTCAATACATTTTCTGCATTATCACTAAAAATCTGAATTTTCACTTTCTCAAACATTTTAAAAATTAAATGTTTTAAATAGATAAAAGACGAACGATAAACTGAAAAAATTAGTACAATGATTTATCCTTTTTTCTAGCAAAATATCTTGAGTTTAGCTATTCCATCCAAGAACACCATGTGTGCAATGCTGATGTCACAATACAGTCAGACCTCGATAAGTCGAACTCAAAGGGACCCGAAGAAAAAAAATCGACTTGCAGAGTTTTTGAGTTAGGGAAAATGGCGTAATAGGTGCAGGTATTTGGCCGGGAACAAACAATTCGATATAGGAGGGTTTTCGACTTAGGGAAGGTCGACTTATCGAGGTCAGACTGTACAATGGTTACCCACTCTCCCCATTCTGATAGAGGGACTACTAACTTCAATATCCTGAACATTATTTTAGTTATCTTTTAGAAAAATCGGTTGTTTGTGTCTGACTTTACAAGAAAAACCTCTGCAAATGCTGCTGAGTCATGTTGTGACATATTCACTAAATCTAGCTACAAAAATCTGGAAACATGTCAAAAGTTAAAATGAAAAAACAAAGAAACCCTGGCCACAAAAATTGCTTTTCTGCACCGAATCTCATTTCCCATAAAAATTAGGATGAATTGTATGGGTAAACAGCTCTGGTCTAGTTGCATCACACGTACAAGATGCTGGAAGTAAACAAATTCAAGTCATGTATATTTATCTGGTGCTGGTGTTTACTTGCTGTTATTATTCAAGAAGCTAATGGCTTTTACACACCAGTCAACTGAAATGCTGATGATACAAGGGCAGTAATCTGCATGATGCACATTTAAACATTTTGAAGGCATATGCAGAATTGCAGCAGGTCTCTAAAGTCTCCAGTAAAGCCTTAAGGCATCAAAACTGGCCATGAAAAAAGCTAATTCTAATCCATCATTTTCTTATTCAACAGATACAGCAAACAACATATTCAAATGTATACTATAAGTATTACAATACTCAGAGCACAAATAAGCAAAACTGTATAAAAAGGCTTTTCAAAATTATCAACAGTGCTGTGATTCTTATAAAAATGATTTTTTCCTTAAATGGTATGCTGTATGTCATCTGAAGTACAGGGAGTGCACCCTGCCATGAGAGGACGTGCGCGCAGTTCTATGTTTACATGTTTAAAAGCATGTGTGCGTCCAGTCCTTACTTCATCTATGAAGCTTGATGCTCCATGCTTATTTTTGCTGAGAGTGCATATATGAGGTACACTGTAGTTCGACCCAAAAGAACCGTATACTATTCACAAATGTCTTAACCTTATAGCCCATCCCCGTCTGGTTATTGACTACACGAAAAAAAACAGAAACCCTGTGTAGTAATCCATTCAATCAAGTATTAATAATGACTCAGCGAGATGGGAAGTACAGCTCTACGGACTCAAAAATAAAACCATTCTGTTTTCTTGCGCATTGAATCACTATAATTTTATTTTTCTAAAAACTAAAATACTACATCGTTCGTGACTGTGTCAGAAAACTGGGATCCTCCTGTTCTACTGAGCTGTTGGAAAACTCATGACGCATTTTTACAAAATTAGTGCTAGTTTATTTTTGGAAGTACTTGAATCGCTTGCTATAGTATTTCATACGAGAGCTGACAATTCTAACCTCATTCTAAAGCAATAATTTGAGCGATTTGATTGAATTTAGATTTTACAAGAAGTTGAAGATGGAAGCCCATTTTTTCTTTTACTGTTTTACTTCTGTAAAGGCATGACTCGCGGGCACTTGTGAAAAGTTGCATAAAGTTTATGGTCACAATGCTCTACAAGAATGTCAGTACCAACAATGGTTCATGTAGTTTCGTGCTGATGATTTCGATCTCAAGGACGATCCTCAGTCATGGAAGCTCACTGGGGATGACGACGACATAATAAAGGCAGCGTGTGTGAGTCACACGTATAGTCTTACATGGAGAGACTCGCAAACACGTTGATCATTTCTTCAAGGCCGTCTTATGAGAAGCTTGAGATACAAGCATGGTGGCTTGATATTTGGCTTCCTCCTAAACAAAGATGTTCATTTGACGACACATATAAACATCTGTGATATGCTCATTTAAACATGAGGAAAATGACCTTTTTGAAGCCTGATAACTGTTGATGAGAAGTGAATTGTTTACAACAATGTGATGTGCTAACGGTCTTGGCCTCAAATGGTATCAAAAGCAGACATTCCTCAGAGGAAGATTATGCTCTCAGTGTGGTGGGCTTTTAAGGGTGCCGCGTTTTTTTGAGCTCCTTCAATGGAACCAATCAAAATCAAATGTGTGCTGCCGGCAAATGGGCAGTTTAAACGAATACATCATTCAAAAATGTCCAGAGTTCGTTAATCATAACAGACTTGTCTTCTGTTATGACAACATGAGACCACACACAAGTTTGATCACCCATCAAAAGTTATTGGAGCGTGGATGGGTTATGTTGCCACACCTACCATGCTGGCCTGACCTTACGCCGTCATACTTTACTTGCTTTGCACTCCTTCAAAACTTCTTGTGTGGTGTAACATTTAAATCTGATTTAGGGACTGTAAATCAGCACCTTCAGTTTTTTGCTGAAAATGACAGGTCCTTCTATGTACAAGTAATTATGAAGCTCACTGACAGATGGCAAAAGGTTATTGAACAAAACGGGCAATGCATTACTGATTGATTTTTGTTCTTTATATAAATGCCCTTAGAAAAATGTCATGACTTTTCCGACAGCCCAGCATGAGGGTAACCATTCTTTTACTCTACAAACCCAAGTCAAAAAGACTTTTTATTTATTTACTCATACTAGTGTCCTGCCTTCTTACCCTCTTTTTTTCATGTAACTCAGATCATTGGATACCATTTTGTTCTGCTTTCATCCAGCTGTCTGACCCTTTTTCACACTACAGCTGTTTGACAACTAGCTAATGCTATATATTTCTGATTTTCTTTATTGTGTGGTGCAAATGAGGTTAGATTTAAAGGCAGAAATAAATTATATACACAAGAAGACTTCTGGCAGAAACTATCAGTTGCAGGTAAGTTCTGTCAATGTCTTTACTGGCTTGCCAAGGTAGCTGTTGTTGTGAACTTGATGATAAAAATCTGAGTGCAGATAAACCTGTGTAATGGGCATAAGGATCATAATCAACATCTGTATTTAAATTAAGAACATGCTTTTCAGAATTGGAGATAAACACTGCTCAGAGAAGTTCCAACTTAAAAGCAGCTTGGTGAAACTAGCTGGGCAGAAGGACATGCACCACCTGACAATGGAGCAAGTTTATTTACTATTACAGCAGAGCTTAATCAAACTACTTGCTCACTTCAATGAAACATGCTGATTATAGCCTGGTAGGATTGTAGGGCTCACATACCACCTAACTTTCCTTGCATGCACATCTACCCCACAACTTATTCTGGTTAAGGACTACGTGTAACTCGCAGGACAGCTGGAATTAATGTCAAGCCTGCAATCCACTCACATGCTGCTTGAGCCTACAACTTGTCTTGCATACACTACTAACCCTAACTTTAACCTGTCAAAGATCCAAAAGGCCTTTATAGACCCCACCTGTTACATGCCAATGGTCAAAGAATACGCTGTGGTTATTATACATTGTGCGACTGGCTTGACAAACACAGGTCAAAGGATCAGGGAAGAGGATAAAAAGCAAGACAACTTGTGCAGCAGAAAAATCATATCCCAGTTGTTTTAGTATTTTTGGATCAGTGTTCATTGAGACTGCAGACAATAATAGGCTCAAATGAAAATATGCAGATACAAATTTGTTCTGTTTAAAGCATACGAGAAGCAAAAGAAAAAAATGTATAATAGTGCCCCTCAAACTTTGACTGTTGAAAAAGCATTTGCATTACAACATATCTCACTGTTCTGTAAACTATACATGTTATATGGTGAACACAGCTAGGAAAAACGACCAGAAAAAAAGGTCGTAATATTCATATATCATTTGATTTTTTTCGGTTTTCCTCCACAGATTAAAAAAAAAAACTGCCAGCCAGTGTGTGTGGAGATTTACAGAGTCTATGCATATAACAGTCCTTATGTCAAAACACAGTATCTAAAGAAAACTAAAAGTAGATCCACACACACAGAGACTAAAAGATCAACCTCACCAACTTCTGAATGTCTATTTTCATCCATGTTCTTCACTTTGAGATTTGACCACATAAGCCAGCTGCCTTAACATTTATAAAATAAAATTAGGCCAGTTGTGAAAAATGTGTGATTTGGCAAAAGTTCCAATCATGTCTTATTATATTTTTTTTATTAATTAATGTTGTTCTTCTTATTCTCATTCTCTTGTATGGAAAACCGGACTGTGTACAGAATTGGTAGGGGCAATGTCACATCTGGTCAGTCATCCTCACTGGAAATCAATGGACGTCTGCTTCTCCTCCTCCTTGTTTCCTTCTTCTTCATCGTGCTCTCTTCTTTTTTTCTCATTTTTTTAAAATAATATGGTCCAAAATGTCTAACTGTGGAAATCCACTCTACTACATACATACCTCTATCTTGTGAATTACTTTTTAACCTCTAAACTATTTTTAAAATAAATAAAGCCAGTCTATTTGAGTTGATTTGGTCTCTATAATAGGAGTTACATTTTGAATTACATTTCAAATGCTAAAGGGCATTATGCAAGGAAACTTCTGCCTTCTTTGCTATGCAGCATAGAACTACTTGCACAATCATAAAGAATTGTTTGTAACTCAATCCAAAATTTATAGCCACTTTTATAAAAAGACATACCCCACCCACCCCAGACCCTCACGAATTGTTTGCTTTAGAGTTTTGTGGCCTTTTTATGTCTTCTAAATAAGAACAATCCGGTGCATTTGTTTCCACAGTCTGTTCTTTTTTTTGGGGGGGAGGGGGGGGGGTGTTGGGAAAACACAATTCTACAAGTGTGTATTTCCATTTACATCGGGGGGCTGTAGAACTACAAGGTGCATCAGTTTTTTTTTCAAAAAGAGCAAGTTCAGCAACAGCCTTCTCATGCACATGCAGCAGGTAACATTCATGCTTTAAAAAACCCCTGTAACAATCATTAATAAATACATGGTATAGTAGTGTATGAGAGTACAGTATAAATGGTCAGTAGTTACATGAAAACTTTTTTTCCAACTGACTATCTGTTCACAAGTGTTGGATGTCTTGAATGATAGGTGCAGACAACCGCATGCAACACGCCTGCACAGGCACACTTTTTCTGCAAGTTCAGCATGATTTTTGTTTCCATCAATGAAATATGCGAAGCAAGTAAATGGTACTGGAAAAAAAATCCTAAGCCAAAACAATTATGCTTTAAGCCATGAGCATTTAGATGCAGGACATGATACAAAACCATGTTGACCTTCCCTTCTAGGGAACCAAAATGCATTGTATACAGGATGCAACTTTTATGTATACATGCAATAACTACACATGTATACAACCTAGAAAGACCTTTATCTAAAAGGCACATGAAAAATGTACAAGTTTACATAGGCGCTCTGCACATAATGTAAGCAACATGTAAATTAAAGAAAGACCTTCAGTGCACAAGTACCATGTATTCTACATTTTGTCTCTTTTTATAGTTTTTATTTATTTAATATTTTTTTTGCTGCTGCTGCTAGCATGATCAGCAAGCATCAATACTTCACAGATCATTTGATATATATATATGCATATATAAATCATTGCATACATAGTTATAGCAAGATATTAAATGTATGTACAATTGGTACATGTAATGCCTAGGTTGCTCCAACTACACCATGCAGTTAGGACTAATTGTCAGAAAATTTAAAAAAAAAAATCAGTTTAGAAGACCTTTTCCCAAATCCTAGTCCAACATTTCACAAAAATTATCTAAAGAGCAAATTTTCATACAACTGCATTCAAAAGCACATGTACATTCCATACCAACAAAGCACTTTTTACCCTAGCTGAAACAACTTACAGTTCTTGCAGACACAGGTATAGAAACAATGACAGTGCAGGTGACGACATCCAATCAACCTTGTGGAGGCTTCTTCACAACAAACAAACAAAGCTTCTCATTCACTCTCATCCAGACATTTAGGAAGAGCCTGGGCCAAATGGCATTGTGCGTTATGTGACGGCGAGATTAACCTTGTTGGAAATGTTGCCATTTGACTAGTGGCACTCCATGGGTAAAAAAAAAGATATAACAAATATCAAATGGGCGGTAAACTTTTTTCCCATGTAGTGGAACCAGCACTTTGCAGGATCTTCAGGTGGTCCTTGTCATGGATCAGCAAACACGTAATGGCAGGTGGCTGTCCAGGCGGTCCAAGTGTCACCATAAACCGCGACACACCTGTGTTGGGGCAGATGCGCAAAGCATGGGACTTGCCCCCAGGCACCTTGCAGTGGAAGTCATCAATGAAATGAGCCACCAGCTCCTTTAACAATCCCCCGTGGCTCACCACCAGCACGTCAGCCACCACTGTTGGTATGGCATCAGCATCATCAAAGCTGCTGTTGCGGCCTGATGACACAGAGGACAGTGACGACAAGCGGTGCTCCAGGAGAGGGGAGAGCGAAACATTGGGGCACATCTGTGCCAACTGTGATGAAGATGATGATGATGAGGAGGAAGATAATGTAAACATTGCTACTGACTGTCTGTCAAACACAGACCAATCTTGGCTTGTCCCTTTAAACCCTTGCACAGCTGACGAAGTGATGGTGGAGTTGCTGGCAAAATAGGTGAGGCCCTGGACACACCCAGGATCTCTGGCAGTAGACACGCACTCACCTTCCTTGCTCACCCCATGGGCTCTGGTGCTGTCTGAAGCCCCAGCAGATTCAGATGCTGGACTGGTTTGGGTGCGAAGTTGTCCTAGTCCTACATCACTTGAATCCGTGTCTTCTGTTGGAGTAGGCAAGTCCACATATGCTTCCTGTGACTCTGTACTGTCCTGAAGGCTGGAACAGCCCGAGGAAGCGGACGAGTTGGAGCGAGCCATGGTGGAGGGGGATAAGTCTGTGCAGAACATGTCAGCCAAACATGCTTCATCTACCGCTTGATTAATTACATAACTATCAGAAAATCCCACTGCAAATGGGCTATGCTTTTCCTCATCTGTTGAGGCTGGTTCTAAATCCCACAAATCGAGTAAAAAATCACGGGCAGTTCGAGGCCTCTTAGGCTCGATGCCGTCTCTACTGGGATATGATGAATGGTTGTGGCTGCTGTGATTAACCGTATTAAGGCTATCGCTGCCACTGTTGCACACATCTTTCTCACACACAAGGGGCACTTGCTGTGGTCTTGTGCTTGATGGGATGCAACATCCCGAAAGCTGACTGCCATTGCTGAGGCCATTGTCAAGACGCCGCTTTGACTTGATGGATGCTGGCGTGTATTCCCCATCCACTGCCAAGTCCTGTTTTCCCACCAACTCACATAAATCATGGAAAAATGATATTGCTCGATTTCTTACCTGTGTAAAAAGCCAAAGCAAAAAGGTTTGTACTAACATGTACAAGATAGTTGTCAGTTCTATGCATGCTTCTTTTCTGAAAAATCTTATTTGATATTCCAAGTAATTATGACTGTTCAAGGTATCTAACATGAATTAACAGCTCAAGTGTACACCTCTGTTTCACCAAAAGAAAAATAAGATGCCCTAAAATAATCATTGCTTCTTTCATGACTTTAAGTATGCCAGTAAATACACTGGCTTAATTATTTAAGCATTATGCATTCACTTTTTAGGTTCAGGGCATTTCTTCCAAAGCAACTCTTATTCCTGTCACTTAAATTCTATTGCTAAGAGTAAACACAAAAATAAAGCAAACTGTAACGAATTGAACAATAGCTGTGGAATTCTGCTTTTAGTACTCACATCTTCAAAATTTTCAGCTCCCTTTGGTGTAAACTGCACCCAGGAAACATTTTGCTTTTTGGCAGCGTCAGTTAAATCTTTAAAAGTCTTTCCTTCAAAATCTCCAAAAGTCTGGAAAAAATTGGATTAACAGATAAAAGCAGTTAAAAAAAAAAAGCTGCACACACTTTACAATGCCCCACTTTGCCCCCACTGACTCTCTTGGGCAAAGACTGATAAAATATGTTCATAATTACCTATGCTAAAACACCCATTTTAAAAACTTGTCATTTTCTTCTTCAGACGGACTCTCCCACTTTCTAAAAGCTAAATCTCGTTTCCATGGTGGGCTTTTCAACACTCAGTCTGTAATGCCAGAGTTACTGAGCAGTGCTTAACAGTGTTTAAACTGTAGCGATTATCACAAACCGCCACAAAACCCTAAGTGTTCCCCTGACCTACACATGGGGGCGGCATTACTTGCCAAATACCTGTCTTTTACTACTGCTCTATCATTCCCTCATGCATCTTTTGAATGTGTACAAGTCTGCTTTTCTGCTTCCTATTGCTCATTGCATCCTGTTCTGTATATATAGACTTCATCTAAGTGCCAAGAAAAACCTCATAGCCTCTACCCTTTTCTCAGAATTTCATAAGTTGGACTATAGCAATGCACTCAATGGACCTGCAGTTCTTCTTGGAGATGTTAATGTGTATTTTGACAGCAAGTCTCCTCCAGACACTGGACAAATGTCAGAATTGTTGCACACTTTTCGTCTTGTCCAGTCTATGTTGCACCCCACTCACAACACAGATCACATCTTGAACTGGGTCATGCATTGACCTGATGACCAATTAGTGCAGTCAGTTGATGTTTGCCAATATCTCTCATCTGACCATTACTGCATACTGATCGAACTTGATCACAAATGCCTATCATTGGTGCCAGTTTTAAGACCCACTCGCTTGTTATGCAATACAGATCTTTTCACAGTACCAAAACTACTCTAAACAGACCACCAACATATTATCTGCCGTTGATGTTGCTAGGTGATGTTTCTGCCTTAACTCTACTGGACCTGTCTGCTGCATTTGACACCATCAACAACTGTCTGCTCCTTCAAAGACTACACACCCTCAATGGAATTTCTGGACTAGCATGGTTAAAGTCCTATCTCAATGATAGGATGAAGACTGTGTTCTTTGATGGTCAAACATCTCGCCCTGCTCCTCTTCCTTGTGGGGTTTCCCAAGGCTCAGTACTCAGTCCAGTTCTGTTCATTTTGTACACCAAACCACTACTTTCATCTGACATCCAGTCTCACAAGATTTCTCATCATATGCTAATGACATACAACTGTACTGCTCCATTCCACCAGCTGAGTTTTATTCTGCTACTAGCATCATAGAAACCTGTATCAGTGATGTTAAGGACTGGAAGGTAACAAACTTAAACTCAATGATAATAAAACAGAAGCACTCCTATGCTCGAGAAGAAGAAATCAATCTTAACTCTTTAGGCCGCCAAATCACATCAAGGTGGGTGAAACCAACATCAGCTTTGCGTCATCCATCAGGAATCTGGGATTCATTGTCACTGCAGACTACGCAACATCAGGGCCATCCATCACATTCTCTCTAGGAGCACTACCAACACTTCTGTCGGTGCATTTGTAGTTTCTCGGCTTCATTACTGCAACTCCTTGCTTGCTAGCTGCCCTGCATACCTTCTTCCGAACTCCAGAAAGTACAAAACTCCATCGCAAGTCTGGTGCTTAGAACTAGGAAATGGGACCACCCCACTCCTCTCCTTTATTTTCTGCATTGGCTACCCATCCGTTCTTGCATTCAGTACAAATTGTCCATGCTATAATTTCTTTGCTGGCACCTGCCCTGATTATTTCTATGAATTTCTCTTACATCCCAGCTAGATAAATCCACTCCTCGTCTGACGACCATCTCCTAACTATTCCTGTCACCAGAACAACATATGGTCACAGGATAGTTATTGTGCAGCGAACCAATGGAATTCTCTCCCTTTCCATATCTGCCATCTACCCAACATTGAATCCTTTAAATGTGCACTAAAGACGCACCTCTTCCTTAAGCATTATTCCTAAGAACAGTCCACACAATAATAGTCCTTTTTCACGCCCTTCCCTCCTTTTCTGCTTATTGCTACTTTCCCTATTTGTCTTCCTTTTGCAAAATCATGATAGTCTTAGCCCTTTTTACTTGGATCCTACTCATTTTTTTTTTTTAATTATCTTTTATTCATCATCAGTGCTGTTTTTTATCCTTCCATCTTTCATATGTTGCTTGCTTGTTCTTTTGTGCCTTGTATGCTCCTTAGGAGTGTAAGTATGCACTATATAAATTTTGCACTTATTATTATTAAATCTGCATCTGTATGTAAGCATATTGAAATCTCCAGGCAATGTCAATGCCTAGTGCTGACAGAAGGCACCAAAAACAACCAAAAGAATCACATACACCTTCAGGTGTAGCAAGGGTGCCAATAACTCTATCCTGCAGGAAAGAAGTACACAGGCGCACTTGCTATGCACTTGAGGATCTCCACTAGAAGAAACACCTTGGCAGGAAGAAGCTATACAATTTCTCAAATGCCTGTGTGCATGAATGAGCCACCTTGACCATAATACCAACTCTCCACACAGCTAACTGCTCATTGACAGCTTAATGTGTCTCGACAGAGAATATTCTTTGCGAAATCTAATTACTGAATGCACACCTCACCAGTTGTTATCTTAACATCAGCTTTTCAATCTTCGCCTGACGACACAGTTTACAGATGTCTCCCTTGAGAGAGAGTATATATATCAGAATTATTGTTAACATGCACTGAATAAATGGATTTTCTGAAACCTTTTTTTTAACCTTTGCATTTATTTATTCAATAGATTACATTTTTACTTTCCCATATACTTACACTTTTTTGCCAAGAAATCTGCAATATAATGCACAAGCAAGATCTGTGGCCAAAGTTTGAAATAACAGAAAAATATTCATCCAGGTTCAAACAAAATAAGGGACAAGAAAAATCCGGTATGTGAACAGGAAAAAAAAAAATCTGCCGTCTCTTTACCAACATTGCCTCAGCTTTTCAACTTCCAGACTTTGTTCAAGTCACACTCACTCTCTCTCTTAGTCGTTTGTCCAGCTGGATGGGGCAGTGGTTTTCTGGTCCGGCCTTAACAATAGCCTGAGCTGTCTCTGCTGCCCGCTTCAGGTCACTGGCGAAAATATGTGTGAAGTGTTCATTCTGAAGCCGCTTTGCCACCAGATTTGCTTGCTCCATGCCAACCTCAGACAAGGGAACATCTCGGTGCCCTGCACAAGAAGCAGAATCTTGGCTTGGAAAGATGCCTGAAAGAAACTGGGGACTACAAATGATGCTATTCTTACTCTTAAAGCTAAAAAAAATACAAAGGATCAAAAAGTTGCTCTGACAAGAATATGTTTTACACAGAACAGAAATCTGTGCCTGATGAAGTTCTACAGAATAAATGAAAAAACACACTAAAACAATCTGTCCAGCCGTCTTCATTTTGACTGGGGAAAATATTCATTATTCAGTTCCATAAAGTACTTTTGTTTAAGAAATAATGCAAGCAAAGGCACAAGATGCCAAACCTAATTCATACCTTGAATGATTCCATCTTTGTTTGCAGTAGTTTCACCACTGTACAACAAAAAGAAAATGCTTGACAAAAGCCCTGATCAATCATGTCAAAGTTAACATGACAGATGTTTTTCACATAGTAGCAAACACACATTATAAATGCTTTCTCATAATGTACATTCTCCAAAGACCTCAGTTTGACCCTGTATATACAAGAAACACAAGACCTGTTTTTTTTTTTTAAACATAGAATTCTGTAACTGTTAATATCTTAATCAGGAAGCAACCAATATCCTGCAGTGAGTCACTAGTGAGGACTGACCATGACCTGACATTTCCCCCAGCTGTCTGGGTCCTTGTAAACATCTTGTGAAATATAAAAAAAAAAAAAAATCACTGCAGACTCAGTATAACAGCCTGATGTGACACTAGCATGCTCACAATAGTAGTCAACTCTCAACATTTACGTGTCATTATGCCAGATCATTTACAAACTACTCTAACAGACCAAAGAATGTAATAAAATGTGAATTTACCAATGAAACTGCCTAATAAGAAATATCTTAGACCGCCTACAGCATCATAAATGCATTAAAGCCCATCTGCTGTTTATTTACGTTTGGCAAGCTTATACACAATGGAAGCAAGGCGGTACAACTACGTTATATACTTATATGAGCTCATTCTTGAGAAGCTCTTAATTTTTCACTAGACCAAGCTACATATTACAATTAACCCGTGTCTTGTGAGTGTGTGTGGTGAAGGGGGAGGGAGGGGGAGAAAGAGAAAGAGCTGCTTGCACTGCAAAACCCCAAACAGCATATACTTAAGGAAAAGTACATTCCAATCTAATCCCTCTTCTCATAAACACCCTCTCCTGTACACCTCTCCCCAATTTATTCCCTCTCACACACACAGAGGCAGAGCACATGCAAGCATACTTTATAGCACAACCATAGGCCCTCTCATCTCTGAGTCAACATTTGCCCTGGTGCAACCTATTTACCTCGGTCATGATTTGTGTAGCAGGCTTGTCTGCATTGTGATTTATGCCTCAGAAGTTAAAAAGGATGTTCCTAATTTTTTGTTAGTTTTGTTTTCTCTTGTTTCATTAACTGGACTTCCTGACCTTAGAATTTCTGGAACAAATTGTAAGCATTCTGTTTTCTTCCCCTACAGCTACATGGTTTAGTAAACTTTCTAGTACCATTAAATTTGATTACAGTAATATGCACAAAGGTGTCAAAAATTGTAGGCCTTCTATGCCAACATCATCCAAGTTTCCGATGTGTACCATGCACTGTATGGTTTCTATGGGATAAACAATTAAAAAACTCCACAAACCCCTGATCTTCATCTTTACCCTTCTCCCACATATATAACACAATTAACCGTTTATTCACTTGTACAAAAACAGGACTGCAGAATTCTGACTTTTATTTACCAGTAGATTATTGAGGTATTTCAACAGATTTTAATGATTTCTTAGTGTTATTGTAATAGCCTCTGCTGTTTTTGATAAAAACTTAACACTGGTTAGGAAAAGAAGCTTTAAAAATATGTGACATATGAAGTATGTGTTTCTTAAATTCAACAGTCTCTTGCAAATCTGAGTATTTTACTTGGTATTATTGGCAGTGTATCTGCTAAGTGGATGGTTAGCTACAAGGAAAATGTTCTCTTCAAATTTTGAATTGCAGAGAAGGGACACAAAAAAACTAAAATGTGGGTGCACTGAGATGGACCCACTTATCACTTAAATCAGGGATGCCCAACCTACGGCCCGCGGGCCATATCCGGCCCGCGATGCAGTGCCATCGCGAAACTTCTGCCCACAGTGCAGGAAATCGGCATGTTAGTAATAAACAAAAGACCTAAAAAAATGAAAAGAAGGGAATAAGAAGAAGTATTTATCCCTACATAGGGGCTTCTCTCAATCTTTTTTTTCGATGGACGAACATTTCGATTCAATGTTCTGACTTGGTGTCTCTACGATGCAGCCAGACATTCAGAAGTTGGTTTCATGTAAACAACTTCAAATATCTCACTAGTTACTACATAATTAATGGTAAGTACAACTTGTTTCTAATAAAAATGGTATCTGCTCTATTATTTTTTTCTTTTTTTTTTTTTTTGCGATGAAGCGGCCTGTGACACGCATGTCGGAAATGTGTATGGCCCGCAGGCCGAAAAAGGTTGGGCATCACTGACTTAAATAATTCCATGACATACCAATAGTTACCAACCTCAAAGAAAAATGGCAACATTATCATGTCTAGAAACTTCTTTCTAAAAGAAATTTTAAGGGTGAAAAAAGGGTGCATAGAGACCATTCCATAACCATCTTAAGTGGCAATATAGCAGTATCGTTTAAAAAGACCACACATACAATAAGAGAAGTATGGGTTAGGTCATTTTACTCCATGCCAATGATATATTTCTGCAGATTCTGCATACAGGTTTTCAACAAAGCCTTCAGACAGGGACACATTTTTAAAAAGTTCAAAAAAAAAAATCTGTGATGTCTGCTATTTTGAAGTATAAGAATTAAGCAGCTGAAGGTTGAGCCAGAAAGGGTTGAAAAAAAGATTTTGATTTGATCATTCATGATCTAAAATATCCAATCTAATCTAATCTAGCACACAATTTTACACTCCTAATTTAATAAACTCAAGGCCACCCAACTAAAAAAAAATTATTTTAAGTGGTTAAAATGCACAAAGCAAAGTTTTTCCTTGTTAGCTCATCTGTCATTTATTTCTCAAGTGCATGTGCAATGTGCATATTATATCTTACTATGTGAATTAAAATGAAGGCTTGGACAAACTAAGATTAGCTGTTCTCATGGCGTGTGAGAAAGGAAGGGGAGAATACCCCCAAAACAAGAACAGTAGGCACCTTTTACACAGATATCAGCATTCACAAGCCTTGATCTAATTCAGCTAGAAGTAAACAACTTTATGCTTGAAATTGTTGTTGGCTTTCTCAGCTCATCAACACACAAAGAAAGTCAATTAATGTGTACACTAAAGAAGCATAAAACTGAAAGACTCAACTGACAACTTTCAAGAGGCTGAAGACTATTTAGAGCAAGTTTTGCCTGTACTCAAGGAATTGGTATTGAGAAATTACATTTTCAGTAATCTGTATTGAAAATAAGCATTTCTGGATTGTCGATCTAAAATATGTATTAAGTCATGTTAGAAAATAAAATATTTTATGTACTTTAGATATTCTATAATAATAAAATAAATGTAATAATAAAAAATGTCTGCATTTTTCCTAAGAAATACAGAAAAATTATTCAGCTAATAGCTCTGGATTACTGATAACCAAGGAGAAAGCTTTCTGCATATTTTGTGCTAAGACCAGCTATATGTTTACGCAAACACTACTTAGATGTCTTTAACAACCATTTGCCTTACTGTCATCCCATGTGTCACATTCAGAAGCAATATTCCATCCCATGCCCCCTCAACTGAAAGCTGTGATATATCTAGTACACCCCTATTTAAGCTTTCTAGATAAGAAAATGGAGCCAGGTGAACAAGTGCAAGCGTCCTGCCCATTAGGTCATACTGACCTTACCCAAGCATTTTAAAAAAAAAACTGGAAATCTGGCCCCAAGAAGGTTTTGCCATGAATGCCTAAAACATGAAAGAATAGGAGGCTGCTCTCACATTCACGAAAATTGGTCAACATGGTTGCACAACCGGCTAAATGCATCCTATACAATGTGTGCACAAAGAGCATTTGTAAACAAGATATAACATTGTATGTGCGCATACACATGCACATGTATCAGTGCGTAGGCGTCTGCATTTCCTCTCCTCTCTAATGTTTGTGACTCATTGTACTGTCCACATTAATACCTAAAACATTGCTTAGGCAAACATAGAATTATTATCAGGCCACCAGAATGATACAGAATATGCTGTTTCAAAACTACTAAAATCAAACAACTCTATTCATTCTTTACTGTTACCCTTAGACACTTTATTTAATCTTTGCCTATTAAACATTTACTTTATTGCTGGTGTACAGGGCACTGTGGAGTGCCATGGTAAAGTAAAGCTCAGTTTCATTTTGTAATAGCGCGTGGATTATAGGTCTGTAAATGTCTTGGTGTTTGACTAACTCATCTAGCAAGAAAATAATGTATACTTCATCCAGTGGAGTTAACATCTATGAGCTACTGACTCCTTTAGAAAGTCCAGTAACCAGATTACTAGAACCAAAGATGAGGATTTTTGTTGGGATAAATATTATATTTTTTGTTAAAGTAAGGTTACATATTTCAGAGAAAACCATTTTTCAAAAAGAAAAAAGCTTAGAAAACATAATTGTTATGTAGACTGACATGACAAGCATCTGAAGTGATTGTGAACAATGTATCGAAGAACATGTTTCAGAATGCAGACTACTCAACTACAATGGTATACAGACACAGACTGGAAGTCATGCCTGGATGGTCAGACTAAATCTGCTGCAAATAGCACACACACTCAGAAATGGCCTAGTTATGCTACAGCCTTTTGGCGTATATATATATATCTGGCAATACAATATGTCACTGTATCACCTAACACAATGCAAAGCCCAGCCTCTGAAATGCTGTAACAAGTGTCAGAGACAGTGAAAAATTTGAGACGTATAATGCCAGAAACAATGCTCTGTATAATGGCCAGAAACTATAAGCAGCACTTGCTGCAAAGTACAGCAAACCTAATCCTTGATTCTTTAACTTCTGCTACTGCAGAATCTCGTCTTCTTCCTCTCTCTCCTCACTGCAATTCTTTGTCATATTCAACTAACCATTAACCTTTTCCACAATTATTTAAAAAAAAAAAAAAAAAAAAAACCAACAGAAAACGTATCCAGTATTAAGACTTTTCTGCAAGCTACCTAAATAAATTGTACCATTTCTAAGCTAGATGGGCAACACTGACAGAGTGACTTCAACTAACACAATATATACTGAATTTAAACAAGAAATTATGTGCTTGTGTATAAAAGGCATAGCATGCATGTTCATATATACATACACTCTCTGACTCACTCCCTTAATAGCTCTCTCTCTCACAGAGTAAAACCTAGGAGAAATCGGGAACTGGCTTATTTAGGGTAAGAGAAAAATAAACCTGTCAGTATTTATATAAGTACATAGACTGCTTCTTTCTATTTTTCTTCAGTTTTCTTTTTCAAGTTGAAGCCAGTCTGTAAGCAACATGACAAAACTAATATTAATGTTTTAACGTTTTTACTGATTTTTTTGTTTACTATTTCCACCTATGTAATAATATGTATTGCATATTAAAACTATAGCAACCGTCTACTGGAAAAATTCGCATAAACAAATAATAAAATTTTGATAATAATTGTGAATATGTATGTTTGCTTAAAAGAACAAGAGACAGCAGACAAAAACTTGAAAGAGGACAGTATCAGATTGTGCGGACGGCGACTGGGGAAAAAAAAGGAGAAACAAGAGGGGAGTAATGCCTCAGCACATCAGAAACATTAGTTTCTAATAAGCACAATATTTATTCATGATGAAAATTTATGCGGTTAAAAAAATTGTACTGCAAAACAATTTGCCTGATTAAACTGTCTAGACGAAGGCCTGCGTCCAGACGAAGATTAATCAATCAAGGGAAACATGTCGACATTGCCTAAACATCATAAAATGTCACCTCTGAGGAAATAGACATATAGCTGTACTTACTGTCGGACGAGAGTGAGAGAAAATACAACCATATTTCAACAATTTAAGAGGCACGGTGGTTTGCAGCATTTGGAAGACAGCTTCCAGCTCCAGACAGCTCAGGATCGAGACATGTATTTCTATGCCTTCGTTTCCCCTCTGGCTGATAGGGAGGTCAAGCTGTGCTTGTAACATTGATTGGGCCGTCTATATTTGGTTCGCCAATGAAATCTCCCGACACATAATATTAGTTTCGTTCTTTCTTAATCTACTTTTATCAAGATTTCCCTGGGAAGGGACGCAAATGTTTAGACGCGCTTGTCGGAGGCGGAGAGAACCACGTATTGTACATACTTTTATACTCAGAGAAGTCTGGGGCAATCCCACATCAAGGCTTGATAATAGTTTAATCCGTTGTCATTAATACTTTTAGCATGACTTTTAGCTTGAGATAAAACCGATTAGTTTCACTTTGAGCAGGTTGTGACAGTTTAAGAAAACAAATCACTGATGTACTTTTCTCACAAGCGTGGACACAACTTATTTTACAATTTATTCACGGATTCAACTTTGATTACCGATGACTGCTGATATTCAACAATCAAACTGGATCGAGATTCTCGAAGTTTTCTCTTGCTCTCCGATCTCTTATGTTCCATTCCGTCCTTGTATTTGAATAAGACCTCCAGCGTTAAATATTTTTGGCGATGAAGAATTGTTACTTTTAAATATAATTGTCATCAGTACAGGCAATATTCACTCTAAATTAATAATTAACAAACCCCTCTACACACAATGCAAACCCAAAAAACTTATAACAGCATTTTCGAAATATTGCACGTACATTATAACTTCATCAAATTAACGTTAGCTGATCTCTCTCAGTTCTTAGTATTAGTTGATAAGCAAGAGATCTTTCTGTATTACGGACCTTAAAACTGTGCCCCTTTAATCTTGGAAGGAGACGGTCGCATAAGAAAGGAAAATGAGCTTCTGATTTTGATTTTTGAAAGTAGCCCTTCCCTCTCCCTGTACCTCGGCTGGAAGTTAAGGGACAGAACTCTGATGTCATCGACGAGCTCTTCCAATGAAGTTCTGGAGCGCCATGGTAAACAACAGACTGAAAACATGCTTCGACCAGTTCAACTGTGATGTAGCGAGAGCAGTTACACTATGACATTTCACACAATCGCTTTAATTTACCGTATTTTTAGAAAAAAATATATGCGGTGGGAGTGATTAGTCATTTAGGAAAACTATGAAGGCGAATGGTCACCAAACTTAATGAGAAGCGAAGAACGAAAAGGAGCAGAGGTCTTATTTTAATTTAAAGAAACAACTCCTTTATCTTCATAAAATTTTGCTCCATAATTTACAGCATTTATTAGGAGCATGTCCAGAAGATTATCGAAAGAAGACTTTGATGCCACCTTCGCAGCCTTTTTGAAAACGGTGCGTATTGTGACGAATGTAGTAAAACACTTGACACTTGTTAATTTTTTGGAACATGATCAAAGTTTAACTGATCAGAAACCGATAGTATATTACAGGGCAAATAGAAATTTCGAACGTTGATAGTTAAAAAATAATTGTTGTAAAAAGATAATAAGTCCAAGGTAAATGATTATATTTACAATTTATTCTGTTTCAGTCCGTTTCCTCGGAGGAGGACACAGAGAAAATTAATGAGCTTCTTCGAAATCCTATGAGAGGAGAACCTAAAAATCCAGGTTTATGGTGGATGAATGACGAAGACAAGAAAAAAGGTAATTTTATCCATGATAAGAATTTAATCAGAAATGTGAATATTTTAATTTTTAAAATGTTATATTTTTTAGATATGAGTAGCATTGATTTACATTTTACAGTATGATAATTGCATGATCATCAGCCAACTTAGTCATTTTCTTGCTTCATATTTGACTGCTTTTACTACCCCCGAACATGCACATGCACATATGCATGTACACACATATCACATTATTATTCACTAAATTTTTATCACAGATCTTGGATCAGTTTAGGATGTACCTTTTTTTCACCTGATTTATTATGGTTTCAATAAAATAAATACTAAATATATAAAATATTATAAGGATAGATAAATAAGATTTACTTCTTAGTTGTTCATAATGTGATCATCTTATGTTATTTTAGGTGCATCTGCCAAAAAAAGCTTTTTGAAAAGTAGTAAGCCATTGTCTTCTGAAACGCCATCAAAAATAAAATTGTCAGAGAATGTTGGAGGAACAGCAAAATTGCCAAAAGGGGCAATGGTCAAGGGTATTGGAAAAAGTGGAAAGACTGACAAAACCAAGTCTAAAGGGGGAAAAGAGGTCAGATGTCATTTACAGAATTCTTTGAAAAACTGACACATTTTTTAAAATATATTAACATCAAAATTGTCATCTTTGGAGTCAACATAAATGACAGTAAAATATTTTCACAGCATAGAAACCAGAATGTTTGTTTATGTAACAGGGTGACCGACGACATGGCTCACACTCGTGTTCACTCTGCAAATAACACTCGAACGTGTAGCCGTAGATTGTTGGAACCTTTTTATTATAGTGACTGCTTGCTGTTTGCCTCAAGGATTTAGCTTAACACAGAACATAGCTCCTTAGAACACACACTTAGTTAGCTGGGCTGCTGGTTGGTAATGACTCGTTGCATCCTTCTCTCAGGCTGTTCTGTCTCCTCGACCATTTGTCCTCCCTTTAATATCCCCTGGGAGGGGTAATGTGCCATGGGCACCCGGCTGTACAGGAAGGCAGGGCTGGTTCTACTACTGTGTCCATCTAGGGATGGGGTGTTGGGGCTGGGTGCCCCCTTCCTTCTCTCATGGCCTCCTCCGTCCCTCCTGGACCCGAAACAAATCAGCGCTACCGACCAATCAGCTGTCAGCTGGCATCTTAGCCTGCCTCTAACACATTTACATGCTGTGAATTACTTTTATTTGCGTAAAATTGAATTCTTCACAATATGATAGTGATGATAACAGTTATGCTATAGAAGAAACTACGAATGAGATGTTTTTGATTACCATATTTTCAGCAATCTCCAGGCAAGAGAGGAACTGCCAGAGGAAAAGGGCCCACAGATGTGTCCATGAGCAAAGACAGTCTGGAGGACAGTTAGTACACATTCTGAAATTGAAAGAAATTGGACTAATTTGAATGTAATCAGCAGGAACATGGAGGCTAAGAAGATCTCGCTTTTAGATCATAGATGGCAGATTTAGATGACTTTGTGACTATTGTGTGCTCTTATGAATTTACTTTGTTTTTTTCCCATTAATGTACCATTAACCTCACTTTTATCAAATATTTTTTCTCATTCAAGTCTTCTTAGATTATATTTATTTATTGCTTCGCCACTAATGCAGTGTCTTCTGATAAAAGACCAATTATATCGACATGGGTAGGAAGAGTTAAGGTTAACCATCACCCATATGCCCAGTTCCCCGGGGCCAGTATTCATGTTTCAGCTAAAAACCAGCCTTATTTTTGGTTCCCAAATTCAGTTTCAGAAAAGTCAGAGGAGCTTGAACTTCATGGGCACCATGCATTGTAAGTAACGGTAAGATTTCTTAACAAATGCTCATCATTATTAGAAACAAAATAAAGGCATTTTCTAAAGATTATAGCAAATGACACATTTTGCTCTCCTCAATGCAAAATTCTATGTTGGGAAAAGGTTGCTTCTTCTGAAATGCCCTGTTCATTCTTTTGTTGAGAAAACTTCAAGACTGAGTATTGCACTTTTGTTAATATACCTTCCTTTGTCATTTTTATCAAGAATAAAATTTAAAATCTTATCTATCTTTCTCTGTTAGTTGCAGAAATCACATGTCTTTTGTTTATGTCACCTAAGATTTGCTTTACACCTTATTTTGTGGTAAGTTGTAATTTAACTGCCTTTAGTTGATTGGACTTTAAAGGCTAACTAGTTTTTATTTACAATTTTATATGGTTCTAAAAGGTCAGGAAAAATAGTGCACAAAAAACTAGAACATTTTAAAACCATGAATGGAAAAAATAGAAGATTGTACCATTTTAGAACAATTCCTATATAGTAAATTCTTTCTTCAGAGTTGGATTACATGATTCTACCCTGGAAACTACACAAGAAACGTCAGGTGAGATAACTCAGGTGGATAGATTTGATACCTTTCATCAGCTATTATTTTCAAATCTTTTATGGTGATTTTTTTTGCTAAGATTGAAAGGCATATTTCATATTTGAGAACTGAAATCACTCTTTTTTCTAAAGAAGAATGTACAAGAAGACATTCCTTGGAATAACCTTTAATTAATGCTGATCGTGCTTCATCAACTTGGAATGGATTACCCATCAGCCTTCGACACTGATTCTTTTACCACCTTTAAGTCTTAACTTAAGATGCATCTTTTCAGAGCGACAACTTTACTGAGACCCTGTCCTGGCCATGAGCGTCTGTAACGTGTGTCTGTCATTTTTTGTTTATAGTGAGTGTATGTTGTAAAAGTCAGTGTGTCTGTTATATACGAATAGGGGTACACAATTATTGACTATGTAGCCTATAGCCTATATAATATTTGTGTAAAACACTCTGAGCAAATCTTTGGAAAGGCGCTATATAAATCTTCATTATTATTATTATTATTTGTTTATCCCTCTTTTTAAAAAACTTCTTAGATGGTGCCTTTTGTGGAGAGGACAGTGATAGAAGCCCTGATAAGCCAGGTTTTGATACTCTTGATGAGCTGGCAGAAAAGCAGAAATTTTTTCAGGTTAGAATTTCTACTTTTGAAAACTTTTATTCATGCAGACTTCTGTATATAGCTTCATGCATTGATGCATATTTGTGTGTGTGTGTGAGAGAGAAGAGGAGAGAGTATATGAAGATTGTGTTATTCACATAGAGACATTAATCTTTTGCATTAACTTGGAACATTAGGCTCACAACTATAAAATAGTTGTAAATCACGAGCTTTATGCTTGTTCAGAATTTTTTGTAAGAGTGGTTCTGCTCCGTGTAATGTGATTTGAGCCCAGAAACAGCGTTAAACTTGAGTACCCATTAGACTTAACTGCTTTAACATATAAAATTCCAAGCTTAAGTAAGGCTCAGGGTTAATGTCATGCTGATCAATATTTGTAAAAAAGAAATTTTTTTTCCTCTGAAGGACCTGGAAAGCAAGGCCAATGGCACTCTGGACTACAGTCAACTTAATCGAGATCTGAGTCAGACAGGAACGACATTTTCACCAGGAACTGCCATGAAGGCTCAGGACTTTGAGGATGAGGATGTAGTAGAGGGAGAAGAGGAGGAGCAAAACCATTCATCACATCTGGACCCTCAAGTTGATGTAGAAATATCTTCTGACAAGGTGAGAAAGAGAGAGCAAGACAAACAACGATAAACTATCATGCCTGCGGAACAGAAAGAAAACCAATCATAGTTGGAAAAACAGTTTTATATCTGCACTTAAAATGTTAGATTATTTAGACAATATTGGCTTTGCAGTTTGATGTTTTATAAATGTAAACAATTTTGAACAGATGTAGTTAAAGCATACAAGATATTCCAAAAGAGTGTGGTGTTTGGGGAAAAAAAACCTGAAGAAATTGTCCCAGAACATATCTTCTGCAATGACAAAATTAAGATTGGGAATAAACCAATTTTGTATAGAAGTTGGGTGGACAAAAGGATTATATTCAATTAAACATTTGCTCATTGAAAGGAATTTTTTTTTTTATCATGTCAAACTGTAACAAATATGTCTAACATTAATTTTGTCTTTTTTGATGGTTGCATAAAGGCCATAAAACAACAAAATATTTGATCATTTTTGGTGCACACATGACTGTCAAAGAGGTCGTATCATCGCAATGGTAGTGAAGAAGCAGGTGACAGGATTGTAGATAAGAGATCAGAGGATCAAGTCCATGCTTGTTGACTCGTGTATATCCAGAATATAAAGTAGCAGGGAAAAATGCTTTGAGGAAAATAGATCATAGAGCAGAAAGCATTGAACACATGCAGGGAAGAAGAGAATTAATCCAGCAAACGAAAATTTGGAGTCAAAAATGACACAGATATGGTGTTTGAGACCAGTAGAGGATGAAAAAGGCAGCAGTGGGGCACAGAGGAAAACATTTAAGAATAGGCAGGCAAGCACAACTAAAAGCAAAGATCCATTATTAGATTATTTCACAGGACTGTTAGCAAATGGAAGCAAAGTTAATTGAATAGCAGTGGTGCTATATCCAACAGTAAAGGGAAGGGTAATGGTGTTTTAAACTGATCGAGTAACTTAGAGCTATATAGAACAATATCACAGCTCCTTTTAGCTGGCCTTGTAATTAAGTGCCACACTCAGGGAAAATACAGTGTGCTTAAGATGAGATCTGAACCCATGACTGTCAAAAATAATAAAGGGAAATCTATGAGAAGTGAATATGGAATATTCAAAAAGAGGCTTTTGGGGCATAGCATTATAATCCTTCAAGCACAGAAAAAAAAGAATCTGCACATAAAATAATTTAGAGATAGAAATAGGCTTTCAGGAATTGTGTATAGATAGCAATTGCATACAATTATTAGCATGATTATTAACTGCAATAAACATTGCTAAAATAAGCTTTCTTTGCAGAATTCTTCCCAACACAAACCAAGCATGTTATCAAAGGGTAAGGAGACTTAACAAGCTTTTAATAACAGTTTTAGCTAGCATATAAGGGATAAAGCCTATTGTAATATAGAAAAAGCTAAATGAGCGTCTCTGCCATAGTCTGTGTATGTCAGTACATATTCTTCAAAGACGGGTAATATTTTGGGCATGAAGTTCATTCAGTCCCAACAGCTAGTCCTCCAAGGAGACAAAGCAAATATACATGACTTTCTGTTGTCATCTCTTCAGGTAAATGGGTGAACGTAGCACTAAAGAGCTCAACCTGAACATGCTTATTCTGTGCTGGTAAATGCTTAAAAATTGTGTAATGCATACAAGGCTCCTTAGTGTGTTTGCTGTGTGAAGTAGTGGTTCAGGATCTGGCAAACTCACCACATCCACTTAGCAGCTTTCCAGTAGATATGGATGCCTTATTTATTGTTGAAGGTAAAAGGTTTGGCCTCCCCTTCCACATTCCATGACCTAGACAAAGTGAACCACTTACAGTGACTGCCCCAATGGATGTTTTGTCTGACTCTTTATCTTTCACTCTCTTTGTACAAAACACATACTCTCTTTCATGTCATTTACAATCAATTCCAGAGGAAAGGAAGTGTGAAAAATTATAGGAATTAAAACTGCAGTAATTTATTACAGTGTCTTTTATCCAAACAGTCTCTTTGCTTGACTCGCTGGATTCTACGCTAAACACTTCACTTTCACCCCAAGTACCTGGGAAAGAGAGTACTTCAAGGGACACAACACAGGAAAATTTGGGTCTGACTTTTACGGATAACCTCAAAACTCAGGGTACAGCAGGTAAGAAAAGTGTTCTCGTTGACTCACGTTATCCAGGTATAACACATGTCTCTTATAGCCATGGATATGGTTGTAGTTCAAACTGTTTTTCTCTAATCCCTCATACAAAGTAATAGATTTGATAAACAGAAAGTTTGTTTGTTCCTAACAGTCAGTGGAATACTGTCTAGTCCCCATCAATCCAATGAATACACCACAGGTTTAACATAACCATTGTATGCATTTACAGGTGCCATGGGAACAAACACAAAAGAGATGGAAGAACTGCAGCGGGTTCTCAGAGAGGCTGAAATGTCCCCAACTCTCAAGGGACCAGACACCAGCAGCATGTCAGGCAGGGAGGACAGTAGGCCAGGTGAGGTATTAGGATTACAGTGATTTCCCTTGGTGTAATTTATTGAGGTTGATATCTTATATATTCTATGTTTGTGACTTATTCTGAAAATGTTTATGTGCAAATTTCTTTGTTTTTGTGCTTTGTTTGTCATCATCATCTGTTACTGAGAATAAATAAGAATTCTGAAAATGCCTCTTTGGGTGAAAATGTTAGAAGCACACCAAAGCATTTTTTTCTGGCTTCTTGTTTCTTTTAATAAAGTAAAATATCTTGCAGTTGAACGAAGTGTTGGAGACATCTTGAAGGAGGTGGATGAAATCTACCTGCAACAGAAGGCTGCTCTGGCAGTTGAGGACAACATAAAACTCATGTCAGATTACAAGAGTCCACGAAGTCCTAGATCAGCAGGTGGGGGTGACCTTGTAGTTAATAGACTTGTAGTTAAAGGGATTAAATGCTTTCAAGATTTCAACACTACATTAAAAAAAATTTAAGAATCTATAGATAAACACACATAAACTTTTCAGAAATGAATGTCAGACTTTTATTGAGTACACCCTTTTCTGTCTGAATTGAATTGTTAGGCTTAGGGAAGTTAGATGAAAAAGGCAAAAGTCTTGGCATAAAAAAAGTTGACTGCTTAGCATTCTGTGTCCAAATGTTCTGTCCTATTGTGCTGTGAGTAGGCGTTGGTCTTCAAAAATGGAAAAATGCAGATGACCGTGGAGGTTTTGACAATTCCCACTCAGAGGATACTGAGATCCACAAACCTTACTCTGCTGCAGTGAGTAATAACATTAGCTGAAACATTTTGAAGAAGTGGGAGGGAAGATTTTGTATTGCTTTGTGTGAAAAGTTCAATTGACTGGTATGAGAAACAGTTTTCAGGAGTGGTTGATGAGTAGGGTGTAGTGTTTCTTGGATGGGTAGATCTTGGCTTGCATTGGTTAACAGCTGGTGGCTTGATGAGTAAGAACTGACAGACTGACCTCTCTAGATAGCTGTAGATTGCATTCATGGGGATTCTGTGAGGATACATCTAACCTTTGGTTGGATTATAATATGTATATTTACCAGTTTGAAAGAAATTATCTATTCCCTTTCTTGTAGATAATAAATGAACATTTGGTATTCAGCACTCATGCTGTAGCATGCTGTTAAGTGATAATTTATATTGTTTGTGTCTATAAAATGTTAGCAATAATACACAGTATTCTAACCCATTAGAACAAATTCTGCCTTTTTAAATCCTGCTTGAAACTCACGTGACCAAAGTAAGGATAAGACCTCAGTCACATATATTCAATACTAAAATACTGACATTTCCTATGTATTTTCTTGAGTACACATAAATTTTAATGGCATCACTCAAAAGTTGTTACAGTTGTTGGACTTTATTTTACAGGTAATAGCTGAGAAGAAAGGAAGAAAGAATTCTGAGAAAGCACAAAGTAGGCAAACGGCAGGCACAAGAGCTAGTGAAGACCAAGATAGAAATAATAGGGGTAAAGATAATTAAAAAATATAATTTCTTTGGAGCTGTAACATGCTCCAAAATTGCTTTGTTAATTCTTCCTTCTTTTTTGTACCTCTTAGTCTTTTTACAAATTTAACCTTTTTTTCTGAAATTTCATAGAACTGGTCCATATGATGTCATCACAATGTGTAGAGGACAGCTAACAAATGATCGCAAAGTTTAGCCATTCCAAAATGGCAGTTGATTGGTATCACTACAATCATAATGGCTATTTTTGCTATGTTCTCGAGTGAACACTTATAAGTGACTTATAAGTGAGGTTTGCCTCCCCTCCAACTTATTCAATGTACATGCATACAAAAGCACATTTAATGTGATGCATGCAGCTGATCAAAATAATTAATTCATTATTAGATAAGTCATAGCTCTTTCTTTGCCAGTATTGCACTTAAAAACTGCACTCGGTATTTAGCAAAGATTTTGAGTGGACCATCAACCTGGAGAAGATGAAAGTTCTGGAATAGAACACAGATGCATTGCCAGCCATCACCATTGATAACTATGAACTTGAAGTTGTATCCTTGTCCTTTGTGAACATTGGTCTCTTACATATCATGTGATGCGCCGGGTGGACCAACTCTATTATAAAGATTTCAGAGAGAACGTCTAGGAAATGCTCATCATATGACTCATTTTGGCAGGAAGAAAACTCAGCAAGGATCGGTTTAGTCATATTCAGAGTTCAGGATATGGGAAACGCTCACCAGATGCATCTCCAAGGAGGTCATATTCTCGGTCATCCAGCTTGTCTCCAACACGGCCCATGCCACGTGGAAAGTACACACGATCATCCTCAGAAGCTACACAACATCATGGCCATAGTAAGTCCACTGCAAGCAGTACCTGTCTTAATCATGTTATGGTGACGGACAGTTTTTTTTGTTGTGGGCTTTTGGCAGTTTGATCAAAGCTATATTTGCTCAGCAGTGTTAGATAAAAAGGTCTATGTTATTTAGGAGGGAATTTTTTTACTTTTCCAATTCTTGAAAATTGCTGTCCAGACTTATTTATATGGCAACTAGATTGTTTGCTTCTTGCAGGAGTAAACTGCAAGTTTGTGTGTGTTCATGTATGCAAGATAGAGGGAGAGCATGTGTGTGTTGTATACATGCATGTGTATGTGTGTGTATGCATGTACACATATAATTATGTGTGGCTGTAGGGACATATGTATTCGTGTATATACATGTGAGTGAATGGAGCACACATGGATGTGTGTGTGTGTGAACCTGTGAAACAGCATGAGTAAAAATTACTTTCATTCTTACATTTTCTTTCATGTGGAAAAGTCATGGCATTTTCATTTTGTCAAATTTTATAGACTCTTTATCAGAATTGATCATTGTTCATATCCATGTTACAATTACCCTATGGTGTTAGAAATGATGGCAGGTTCAGACTCCCCCTCACCTTACCATCAGAGAAGTGAAATGAGAACTGCTGTACAGACACAGACTCCAAAGAACAAATATCATTCAAAGCCATCCTTGTCACAGCCAGAGCAAATGACATCAAAGCCAAATATGTCTTCAGCACAAGGTGGGATCGGCCTGTTCCACGAGGATATGTTGATCAAGGAGCTCAAAGACCTGAGGGAACAATATCATGAAGAGCGAGAGAAGAATGCACGGCTTGTTGGTAAGCTCAGCAGTGTATGATGAAGTGCATCTTGTCATCTCTGTGCATCCTTAAACTTTATCCTGTTTGTATTCTTACTTTGTTTTCAACTTATCAATGTTTCAAAATGTAATTATTAATCACATTTTTAATCATATAAGATGCTTTTAAGTAATGGAAATATTCCATCCAAAAGTCAGTATTTGTGCTCTCTATTTTCAGTTATTCTAATCATAGTGACAGTCCTCAGCATGCATAATGATGGATGTTTTAGGATTTTTAAAGGGCCTTGCCTCCATCACTTAGTGGCTGTGTTCAAAGTTTTGAATTTCATGGGTTTTTAGATACAGAGAAGTTTTCCCACTTGGTGAAGTCTGACAAAAAGTAAAAACTAGATAGTACCTGCATGCATACAGTACAATTTTCTGTCCATAAAATGTCTTTTTTTGTGTGTGTGCATAGTTCCAAGACTTCATACATTAGGCCCTTGTGTGCTCACTCTCCTTTAGTTAGCTTTTTAAAATAATTTTTCAGCTGCTGCTGCTGCCAAAGAGTATGAATTTGCACAAAAGTTAGAGTCACAGCAACTAGACTATGAAGCACAGATCTCTGACTTAAAAAGAGACAACTTTGTGATCTCTGCCAAGGTTAGACTGTTTCTGTTTAGCCTGTGATACTTTTGATATTAAATTAAATGATATTAAAATCTCATCTAGAAAATAAGATAATGAGTTAAGAATATTATACACAGCACTGCTAAAAATGTTTTTATGATTGGTGATTATTGAGCTAGAGCAGGCTATAAAGTGTGCTACCCATTTGTTGGTTTTACTGTTTATTAATTTTGTGTGAGGTTGCAGAGTTATATACATTCCTATGAATTTATATTCAGAATTTCTGGTGTTGTCTTTTTAAGCTCAAGGAATATGAAGCTTCAGGTATGAAGCACAGAGAAGTGGAACCTGGTAGCAGTGGAGGAGACATAACTTCAGATGAAAGAATCAAGCGAATTGAGAAGGAGTGTCAGGAACAAGAGGAATTGCTTGCCCGCTTTCAGGCAGAAAACAAGCGCCTGTATGAAGAAATTCGCAGCAAAGAGAAGGCAGTCAAACTGACAGAAGAGGCCATGTTTAAGGAAAACCAGCGACTGATGGCTGAGCTTGTGTCTGTCAAGTGAGGAGAATTCATATCAGCTTGAGTGTTTGGCTGGGGAGGGGTGGGAAGATGCAGTCCCATAGCTTAGTGGCTATAGATCACACCAGAAAGACTTTTCAGCCAGAAGGAATGCCATTGCCACATTTTGCTATGAGGGAAGTCATAAGAATAAGCTGCTTTTAATGTGATTTGCTTGTGCAGTCATGTGATGCACTGACTCGCTGGTGATAACAGAAAATGACAAGTAATGATAATGGAAACACAAGGAGTTTATTATTGCTATGTTTGTAGTGTGAATCAACATGTATGAAAGCTCAGCAAAATGAGATAAGGCATGGCACCCAGGTAAGTAGCCATCGCAGTAATAACTGACAATTTGCAAGTAGTTTGTGATAACAAGTGGATCCTGCTGGGGTGCTGGCTATTTATATTATGAGTGCTGATGAGTTATAGTCACTCTCCTCCTTAGGTCTCAGCTGGAACAGCGTGAGGTGGAATGGAGAAGCAAGGGGGTTATCACCAGTCTTGCTGCCCAGCAGCAGATTTCTGCTGGCACCACAGAGTCTGGGACAGAGGCTGTTAGATCAACTCACCTGGAAGAAGAGCTGAAAGATGCCAAGGTATTCAAACTATACTTTTTTTTTTGCCAAGGGAAAATGAGAGAAAAAGCAATCTGATTTTTCTGCGTTTTTGTGATTTGGAGGCAGCATGAATGTTTAAAAGTTGTTTTCACATGTGTGCATCAAGTAGCTGCTAAGTGTAACAGTTGTTTTGTATATGTCAGCGACAGCATAATAATGCTTTGCGAGAGCTGAAAGTACTGCAACAGTCCCAGTCTGAACTGGAGCAGCATGTCAATGCTTTGGTCATGGAAAAGCAGATGCTCAAGAAACAGCTCAGTGAGGCAAGACAGGCACGTCCTGAGGAGATCAAAGTAAGAAAATGAGTCATCGCTAATAAAATTGAAGCTGACAGTTAACATAAAAAAAAATGACTGGTGCTGATGAAAACCAAAGATCTGATTGTAAAAACGTACTGAGCGACTTGGACTGAACTTGGTCTTAGATAACCTAGTGTACCATACACACGTTATATTGATGTACAGTGGTACCTCGACATACGAGTTCCCTAAGATATGAGTGTTTTGAGATACGAGCCGCCGAGTGAGCGATATTTTGCTTCGAGATGAGAGCAAGATTTGAGATACGAGGAATTGCACACTACACTACATGCGGGGCGGATGTTGGGGTCGTGTGCAGCGTCCAGCAGTTTCTCTCACCTCAGACTAGACCTCAGTCTGTGTGCTTGTTTCCCTCGTGTTCGAAGCATTTTTGATGTTGGGTTCGCGTTTTTTGCTTTTTGTACATTTACAAAACATTATCACTAAACAGTAAACATTATCAATAAACATTAAACATTATAGAGATGGAGGAGGTTATCTCTACAAGAGATATAAAGGAGATCTTGGGAATGTGGGAGAAAGTTGTAGAGTTCGTGGATAAAATTCCCCCTGAAAAAGTTGCAACTGGTCGTGCATCGGAGTTGTTCAACGAAACTTGCCTCATTTCCGCAATATCCTGAAAGGAAGGAAGAAACAAACCTCCTTGGACAGTTTTTTTTAAACGATCTGCAGGTGAAAATGAGCAAAGCGTGGCAAAAAAAGCGAAGACCAGTGACGAAAATTAAGCGCTTCCGTAAGCACTTCACTTTTCCTTTTATTATGTTTTTATAGAATATGTCTTTGTTATTTATAAATAAATGTTTCTTCTTGTAAATACATTTTTCTTATTCAAAAACACTTAACAAAAACAACTGAGGTGGTGTTTTGGGAGCAGGAACGGATTAATGGCATTTCAATGAATTTCAGTGGGGAAAATTGCTTTGAGATACGAGCAATTTGACATACGAGCAAGGTTACGGAACGAATTAAACTCGTATGTCGAGGTACCACTGTACAACCATTTTATTCATGTATAGGTATATCTTTGCAAATGGTGTATGTTCAAGATGGCTTATATTTTTGTATCCCATAAATATATATGTGATCATTGAGCAGTAAGTACAAGCTCACTAATGGTTGTCCTTTATCAGATTCATAACAGCCTTATAAACAAACCAATTAGAACTTGGTGTGATCTGACTTCTATGAAGTCTTTTATCTTCTAAAATGTTTTAAAGAGCGATGAAAGTAAGAAGGTGACTGCATCATTTAAACAAATGATTTTAGAAACATAGTTTTGTTGTTGACGATATCCAGAACTTGGAGCAGAAGCATACAGAGGAGACAGAACGTCTGACCCGGAAGCTGAAGTGGTATGCTGAGAATCAGGAATTGCTGGATCAGAGTACCAGGACCATCAGAGAGAAAGAGGACAGATCCAGGAACTAAAGTTGCGCATAGAGGAGCTTCAGAGTGAGGTCAGAGTTCACATCTGTTCCTTATTCCTAAAAAGGGGTCTGCTTTAGTTTCCAGGTGACATAAAACCTGAGGAGTTCATTGGATGAAAAATTGGGGGATAAAAAGAATGAACATTTCATCATCTTATGGAGGAGAGTTGAGAAGCTGTAGATGCAACCAATAATTTGCAGCAACTTGGATTCAGTTGTTTCTCCTCATTTTTTCCATGAAGATTAATATACTCCTGTATCAATCTCCTGAGGTAATTTATAAATAAAACCACCTTGTATCAAATTCAAGTCACATATGTGTGCACTTCATTGATAGAGCTTCTAACATTCACATATTAGTACATTTCCCTTTTGGCCTATAGGACCTTTTTCTGGGGAGATTCCATTTTCAGAACTTTCGTGCAAGGTCAGCTTTTCTTTATTAAAAAAATAGAGGAAAATCTTTGATGAGTTTGGAGCTTGCGTACAGATGAACATATAGTCTGTTTAGGTTTTATTGCTTTTATTGTTTTTATTCTGTATTCATCAGAAAGCAGGGTTGTGTTTTTCTTAGAGCTCAATTTTTATTTAAGCTGCTGGAATTTCATTAGATATAAGATTACTCAAAGAGACTTGCACACAGACAATTTATATATGCAGACAGGTAAGCGGCTGGAGGAAAACAAACTTCGAGCAAAAGAGAAGGCAGCTGATGGCAAGAAGATACAGGATCTGCAGAGACAGGTAAGCTGTTAGAATTGTTTGCAGCTTGAGTTTAGTTGAGAATCTGCAATGAAAGGTAAGCTGTTTGTAGCATAAAGTTGAGGATATACAAAGATAGGTAAGTGGACTATAAAATACCATCAGCAGCTACATCTAAAGAAGGAAGATGCAAATCCAGTCATATGTAAGATATGTAGGCTGACCAACTTTGACAATGATTAGTAGTGATTATAAGTGAAGACAGCAATGATTAGTGAAGCTAAACATAGATTAATTAAAACAAATGCCACAAAAAATTTTATAACACATGGCTGTGTATAGAAAATGCAAAGTGGGGAGCTCTGATGGTGCTCAATGGTGACCTCAATGTTAGATTCTTTGGTTGCTTCTGAAGCATTGCAGAAGTGTGTCAAAACTGGTTTTGTTTTGGGATACAGCCTGTGCAACATGGCTTGCATGTCAACCAAGTACAGTTGTGCAAAATGTAAACAGGTCAAAGAGATGGAACAGATCATACGCCGCCGTCATCCCAACTCTCTGCCAGCTCTGATGATGTTGGCTGCAAGCTCAGATGACTCTGCACCTAGTGGTGATGGCCGGAGTCGGAGTGTTGAGGTGCTAGAGAAGCGGATTAAAAAGTTGGAGGGCCAGCTGGAAAAGAAAGATGAAGAGACAAGTACACTGTTACGTGCCATGGAACAGAAGTACAATGCAGTTAAGGTACTCCTTATTTTTTTCAAACATTAGATTCCTATTGCTTATCTCAGAATGATGTTTAAAGCTTGGTAATTAATTGAACTGCATTCCTGAGGGATAGTTTTGTATTTGTCTTCTATTATCCTAATTGCTGCTGTCTTGCTGGGCATTGGTCTGATATTTCTTTGCAAGTTTCTTTTTTCTTTTTGTTCTTGCTGTTTCTGTCAGTTCTTATTTGTCCTTATTTACTGAATGTTACTTTTGTCTTAGTTTCAGCATGCAGTTCTTTTCATTTGTAGCCTCATTTATTGAATGTTACATTTTTTTTAGTTTCAGTTTGAGGAGCGAATAGCAGACTTGGAAAGTCAGTTACGAATGCACACCCGATCTGGTGACACAGAACTCAAACCATACGAACATCCTCACACTCACGCTTTAGCCTTGGAAAGGGAGTTGGAGAGTACACGAGAACGATGCAAGCGACAGGTGGCAGAACTCAATGCAGAGGTTGAGCAGCTGACAGCAGAACTAATGAAAATAAAGAAACAGTATGAGAGTGGGTTTCTCTAGATGTATTCTCCTTTGTATACTTTCTCTGTTGATAATTTTTTGTGGGTATGAGATACAAGGTATTGTTGTCATGACCATGGTATCATAATTTGTATTTATAAAATATTTAACAAGATGATTCAATGGATTTGCGAAAAAAAAAACGCTTTAAACAACACAAATGATAATTTACTCCTGTGAAACCTGCAGATTATGAAGCATCAAAAATGTTAGCAGTTTTAATTGTTTTCCTGTGCTACAGATGAAATGCGAAGTGAACAGGCCCGCTGGCTGCAAGTTGAAGCTGGACTGCGAGCACAAATACTTGCGCTGCAAACTGTTAAAGAGAAAGACCAAGACCTAAGTAACATCACAGCTACCACTGAAAGGCTGAAGCCAGTTTCTAATGGACATAAAAAAACAAGTGAGAATAGTGGCAGATATTACATTAATATGACTTAGATGTTTTCACGTGTTTCATATTTCTATTACCATCACACTGTGTTGATTTCAATCTCTTTTTCAGTCTTCTGTCTCAGTCGAATCATGATGCATGATGTCTGGCGATCAGATGATGATAGTGGGTTTAAGAAATATCAGATGTGAAGTTTTAAAATTTACATCTAAACCACTCTTTATCATTGACTTTGACATGCCATGGAGAGAGAATGAATGCACAGATTTTTTTTTATTTGAGCAGATAAAAGATTAGGAAAAACAATAGCCAGGGAAGAGAACTACGGGAATACAGCACTCAACACCTTCCCAGAGTCAAAGCATGGCATGTTTAAAAAGAATATCAAGCAGAAGCTTTTGCTGAAGAGCATATCGCAGATATCATCAAAGAAAATGAAAAGCTCAAGACCAGGGTAGGCATCAGTTTTGTGTATGTTTCTCTTTTGTCAGTGCATATTGATGACAGGGAAAAAAACCCTTAGGTGCCCGAAAAATTATGATGCATAATTAGCATAATACTTAGCAATCCAAATGAGTTGTTACAGGATATTGTGTTTTGATGAACACATACAGGCTGTAAAGCACGAATGTATTTTTAGGATGAAAGGTGTCTGAGTGGCGGTGGCCCATGGTGAACTGCAAGTAGTGGACTGTATGTAGTGCACAGCATGTGGAAAGCCAAGTTGCAACCCTCTTCTTCCTCCCTGTTACCTTCCCTGGGTGGCTGGGGGACTTTTTCACTCAGAGGCCCTTGAATCAGCACTCTTCTGTTCTGAAGTTCAGCACATTAACCAGCAGACTTGGGTGTTTCCCACCTGGTCAAAACATTCAAGAACAAGAAGTGGGATTTGTGGTTTTTGTTTCCAATGCATGGGTACCTTTTGCATTTAAAAAAAATACTTTTGCTTTATGGTTAAAGCTTTTGTGTGTGTTTATGTTCAGCTGGAGCTGCTACAATTAGAGAAAGACCAGGAGAGGGTGAACCTGCGTCGTTCGTTAGCTGAGACAGAGTCGATAGCTCGTCACAGCCGTGAGGATTTTGAAAACCAGGCAAGACCTTTCAGCTGTTGACTTTCTCCAGACACAGTGCTAAATGTTGAAGAAAACCTGAATTTTATACAGCTTTTGACTTCATTTTACACCATTTATGGAAAATGAATATTCTCCATGATTCACATGAGCAAAATATTTTGTGACAGGAATCTAGTTATGGGCTGCAGTTCATGGAGGCTGGTATTTATTTGATTGTAGCTTGAGGCCATGAGAGCTGCGCACGAGAAAGAACTCAATAAGCTTCGTGCAGAACAGGCACTGCAGCATTCCTCATCCAAGTTGGCAGCACTACAGAGCAGATGTGACTCCCAGGAGGTGGGGCTTTTGGATACATTTTACCTTTCTCTGGAACTTGAGGTGAACTGGAACTCTGGAATTGTGCTAATAGCATAGCTGTCTAGCAATGGACACCCTGATCTGGCATGGAATGTGCTTCAGATGTTCTTGAACATTTTGCAGGTGATGCTGCAGCACCTACAGCGCCAGCTTGCTCAGCGGGAAGTGGAGGTAGAGCAGATGGCAGCACTGAAGAAACAAGAGACAGAGCTGAAAGCACAGGTGGAGATGTTGCAAGAAAAGCTGCGTGAAGCCAAAAGGACACAAACGCCAGTAAGATGACCAGCTGGATGGTGTTTTCAGTCTTTATCAGGTTGTTGAAATCCTATATTCATTATCTCCCCCTCTCACTCCACTGGTTATGTAAGTGTACAGCTTCCAGATTTATTCCCTTTCATGTCATATATTGGTATCTTCAAATATTTTTTGATGTTATATTTTTAAAACACGACATTTTTGGGTGTGTTTAGGTGATGCGTCATTATGAAGCTTTAGAAGAAAAGATTTCACTATTGATGGAGAAGCACAGCAAGAGAGAGCAAGAACTTGAAGTACTGGTACGCAGTTCACAGAGGATAGCCTCTCAGGACCTCATAGAGGAAGCTGCACGCTGGAAGAATATGGTAGAAGCAAAAAATCTGGAGATTAACAAGTTCCGTGAAGAGCTGGACTCCATTTTGGAAGTACTGCGAGAACTGCAGAGACAAGGGGTGAAGCTGCCAGTCTGTAGCTTGCGCTGATGTTTAAAACTCCCTCAAAACTGTTGATAGAAAAGCTTGTTTAAAACAATATTTCTTCATATGGGCATGTCCATTTAACAGCTACCTCATGTATATTGGGTGTGATGTTGGTCACCTCTGTATTCAGTGCTTGAAGATACTGACCATCTGCATCACATATTGCTGATAGTGTGAACCTGCCTGGTTATCTGGCGATGCTATATGCCAGCCATGTCATATGGCTGGGTGTCATCTAGCAATGTGTCACAGGTAAGGCTGGCATTTAATCACATCTCCAGCCCAAGATTACTATGTGTGATGACATGCCACTTAAATGTCAGGCTTGACAAAATACATTATGCCCAGCCCACCACATACTGCTGTTGACCCACAGACTGATATCTAGTCCTGTTATATGCTCAACATCTATTTTATCTGAAACATTCCTGTCCCTCACAGTCTAAAATTCAGCTCAAAGCTGAGGTACAACCACAAATGGTGACAACATCATTAATCTGGTTAAACTGCATCTTCAAGTTGTTTCAATGTCCTGCTGTTTTATGGTTTTAGTCAGTAGCATGGTCAGCTTACTAGTACACAGCAGGTCACCTTAGAGATGTTTTGCATCTTTCTGCACTACATGCTTTTTCTGAATGCCTTGCAGACATTTAATAATAATAAATGTAAAGTGTATACTCACACTCCTAAGGTGCATGCTCTTAGTACCTAAGAACAAGAAGGACAGACAGCATAAGAGGGACAGGAAAACAAATAACATATGAACTAAGAATAGCCAACAATACTAATGATGAATAAAAACAAGTACAGAAAACTCAAAAGAGGAACCAAATAGCAAGAACTGAGAGTATCATGATATTGCAAAAGGAAGACGAGCAAAGAAGGGTGTGAAAAAGGACTAACATGATGGGAAAGGTTGTTAGGAGTAATATTTATGGGAGAGGTGCATTTTCAGTGCAAGTTAAAAGGATTCAGTAGTGGGTACGTAGTGGATATGTAAAGGGAGAGAGTTCCATTGTCACATTTATATTCATCGGTCACCTTAGATGTCTGTTATGAGCGAGTGGGTATGTCTTATAAATAAAGAGTGGTGGTGTGCATTTCTTTGAGCGCTGCAGATCCTAACCACCTGAAAACCCAAGCACTCATTATCCTTTGGTTTTTATGGGTTGTACTATCACTGCTGTGGAGGACACTTTGATCTTGCCCTTTATTTATTCTCAGCAGACATTTAAAGATTTAGAATTTGTGGATCAAATATATTTTAGTTTTGTTTAAAACACATGAGTGGCAGAGAATCACAAGAATGCCAAGAGTTGGTGGCCATATTATTACCAGGCCTGAAAGGACAATATGGACAGATGCTGGTATTTATAGCAGTTTAGTGTTACCTCTACTTGGCTATTTTTTGTTAGTCCTGTTTAAAATTTATTGAACTAATCAAGGGATACACAGTACACAAGGGGTATGTCAATAATCTCTCTAACACAAAGAACAAAACAATGTCATTATACAACAGAAAGTCATACAATTTGACGAGCATCTAAAGTCACAATGCTAAAGGTTGGGGGAAAAAGGTACTTGTCAGTGATTGTTAACTTTATGAATGATGCATTCTGGTGCAATTTTAAGCAACTCTGAAAAATGCTTTGCAGTAGGCAAAGAAAATGACGACTAAGGCAAAATGAACTTTGTTACTTCTTGCTTATCTGATGCGGATGCATGATCGTGGTAGTAACTTTTCAAAAAGAAAGTTGTTCCTAGATAATGGCTTTTAGGATGATGTATTTTTTATGTTGTAACCTGAAAACTCTTTGCTGAACCATGAGAAATCAAAAAAAAAAAGTTATCTTAGGTCTGAAATATAGCTATTTTGTATTTTAAACTATGCAACTGAAAACGTGTGCCATTCATCTTTCTAGTTGGAAAAAATGAATGCTGTGACATAAAGAACAAACAAGCAAATATGTTCATGCACTTTTGTGTGTACTCTATGAAAAGTTTATTTTCACCTGTTTCAATCTGTTGGAATTTATCTGGACACTCCAGACACTTTCATACATTTGACACTTTATTAAAGAAAGAGTTATCATTCTAAACAAAACAATTTTTTATCATTAATACATTTTGTATTGTGCATGGTGAGCACTAATAACTGCAAGGCAGAAGAGTTGAATGCATGAACAAACCCTCCCTGTATGAAAGAATGGAGAAACGTTTCAATAAAATATATATTTTGCATTGTACACAACAGTAAACATTCATGTACACCATTGTCAGGCTAATTTTACCCTGCTAGTAATCTTCTACGAGCCACTCTTTTACTCACAATTACAGACTTCACCAAATTAGTCTGATTCCTTAATATGAAGGCACATTGCTACTTGAGTTGATCTTCTGGAACCCTGTATATATTAACAATCTGACAAAGAAAAAAAAACAACAACAAAAAACACTACTGAGCAAATACTGCTAATACACCATCAAAAACAGAATTTTAAAAAGGAATGTAATTTTAATATTCCTTCATCAGAAAAGCGATGAAAGTCTCTAATAATGTATATTTTTTAACTCACATGGACATGGACGGATAAACATATCACAATGGTGCTGTTAATAATATAAATTTGGCACAGATAATTCAGATCAACTGTCACACACTTTGCAAATGAAAAATCTATGCACATTAATAATTGCAATTAACAAGAAGGAATGTGAATAGAGTCCATGGAAGCAAAGGCATATAAATAATCCTCAATAATTAATACTTAAACACAAGTAAACAAAACAGAATGTGAATGCAGTTGACCGTTGTCTATAATACAAACCTCTTACTGGAACAACACTTAAAAAAACATGAAAGCAAAAGAAACTTAATTTTTTTTCTCGTTCCTGTCCCCATTATCCATAATCTTACACAGACAAAAAAATATGAAGTAAATGGAAAATAATCTGAAAGATATCTGCTATGTTAACAGCTACAATAAAACCATATTGAAAACTTGCTCAATATACAAAGATGGTGTCTTCAATCTTGGTAAAGAGATACTAAAGACTGAAACAGTTAAATCTGGCCAAAATTTGTAGACTTACCCTATGGAAACCCCCCTGGGTAACCTGCCGGTCCCTATCAACCCATGCTACAGAAACCGCATATGCAACACAAGCACAACAAGAGCCTGGACAGGAAGATCCCTCTTCGGAGGGGCCTATGACGCGTGTTGGGGAATGCCTTTGGGAAGTCAGCTCGACAACCCATCTTCTCACGGCCATGGCAAAAACCAGGATAGGGACCTGGAACATCAGAACCCTATAAGTGAGGGAAATCAGCTCAGGTAGCCCAGGAAATGAAGAACAATGGCATCAAGCTCCTCGGCCTGTGAAAGATCAGATGGAATGGCAACGGTCAGACCAGACTTTTGCCAAGGGAGACTATCATCTACTCTGGACATGAAAACCCTGACCATGACCACACACAAGGAGTAGCAGTACTGATGATATCAGAAGCTGCAAGAGCACTAACAGCATGGGAACCAGATTCCCCACAACTCATGTCACCTCGGTTCAACTCCAAAGGAAGAAAGATCACCATCATCCAGTGCTATGCACCTACCACTGCAGCTAATGCAGATATATATCCTACAAAACCATCAAAAATTGACATAAAAAGTAACCATGAAAATAGCATAAATACATGATGCTTTTTATGGATCTTTAGGGATATCATTTATCGTATGCTGTCCATGTTTCGTCTTGTTCTTAAGCACTAAGAGCTTACTCCTTAGAAGTGTGAGTATGTGCTTTACAAATTTTGCACTTATTATTATTATTTCTGGACAACCATCCACATAAAACAGTCATAAAACCAGCAAATGACTCATTACTTGTTATTGTTGAACACTTTCTTTTCATTATGGTCACATGACAACACTGTCTGCAGCAAAGCCATTTTTTTTCTATACTCGAACTAGTTTTATTTACCTTTGCAAACCTATCTCCCCTGTTTTGGGATGCTGCACCACCTCCATACAATTGTAGAAGATGCAAACTCTAAAGTACATCAACAACAAAGTTTTTATGCCAGCTTTACTAAGTAATTTTAATTTAGTTTCAGTGATAGGCTAATGCTCACAATGGCATATTATTTCACTTGTGTTTTTGCGAACTACTTTTTATCATTCATTCATCTGTAAAGGAATTGCAGAGAACAAAAAATTATTTTTTACCGTAGTCAGCAGTAAGCATGTCATAAGATTTTTTGTTAGTTGGTACATGAATGCTCTTCCTGCTCTGGAAACACTATTGCATATGGTAATAACAGATGTTCTGAAAGCACATAGACATAACTTGTAGATGCAGTACAAAGTATTGCATAAGTAATACTAGAACCATACAATAAGGCTAACAATAAAATGTTAGAAATGTTCACACCTCATGCAGAAAACCAGCCAGTTCATGAAAAAGTCCTCCATGCAGGCAAAATCCTTGTCTAGCAATGACAAAAGCTGATGATAAAACATAGAACCAGTGGTACAACCATCCTTTCTGAGAACTAGCAAAAGTGAATTAAATATTTTAAAACCCCACACATTTGGGTCTGCTGTGAAGGTGCAATCCACGAAGGACTGCATGCCAAATGTGCACAATCTGGTTTCTGTCAATAGTGCTGCCTGTTCAGAAGACGAGAAGAGAAAGGTCTGCCTGCCATGCGCTGACTAGAAAAGCCTCCTCGTTGTGATGTAAGTTGATGACCCCGAAATCCTGCAGACTACAAAAGAAGAAAATCTCAAGCCATTAACTTGTTTTCCCATGGGCAAACATGGTTACATATTCTTTTTGCAGCAGATAGGATGAAAAACTAAGTCTTTTCTTAGGTAAGCCATTTGATACCCTGCTGACAAGTAAGCTGAATCTTAGAAGTAACAGTTTTATAGAAACTATTATTTTATGTAGCACACACAGGGGTGTAAATCTGAAGATTAAGTGTTTTAGTAAATATACACACTGAACAGATGACAGCCAAAGCTGGAAGATAATTTCCCAACTTTCATACCATAAATGTAAGATTTAGTTTATTTAACTCAGCATTATATACAAAATAATTCTATAAATTACAGTTTCGACTTACAGCATATTATGGCCTGTAATAATATGATAATAAATAAAAAGTGACTCTATGAAAAAACCATGGTAGTATGACAAAAGTGCTCAAGGACATTTACAAAAGAAATTTTGGCAACAACAGTGACAAGTATAATGTGCACTTAACAGTCCTGTTTGAGAGAAATGTGCTTATAAGAATCGGTGGACATGCATACAACCACAAATACAGACGCATGCAATACCACTCTTAGCACTTAACCATGTACACTACACATTAGCACCATGCACAATAAATGAAGATGTAATATTGTTTACATCTTTACCAAATGTTAAGAAAAATCTATTATGCATATGTTCACAACAGCAAAACTGTCTCAAGCACTAAATTACAAAACTGTCAAACATTCTCACTGTTAAAAGTAAAATTCTTTGCTTCACTGATTTTCTGGGGTATGGGAGTTAAAATATCCTAGCATTATTTTTCAGCATAAGCTTGGCCCTGTTCAAATATATCAAATATAAGCCTGAACCATTAAAATTTCATGACAAACACATATAATACAATGTTCCATTATAACAAACAGGGGTCGGGTGAGAACTATGGCTAAAAAACAAAATAATAAAAACTGGTGCTACACAATGATTCTAGAGGTAGGCAACACTTAGAAAGTAAAAAGTGAACCTGCCTGAGGCTGGAAATGCCTCATCACTGTGAGATGAAAGACTCCTTCATAAGTATCGCTAGATGCAAAGAAAGATGGACAGGATGTGAGTCTTAAAACTACCATGCACATAATAGTCAAGCAGAAAAATCAATGACGCTTGGTCAGGAGGACACTGCCAAATCAGGTTAAGCAATGGCCGTTTAAACTGTCCAGATGCATCAAGAAATTTCCTTTCACACAAACCTTTTGTTTTATTTGTGTTTGGGTGATCCAATCTAGACTAATAAATTATGGGACCCTACACAAATGTGTAAAGTATCAGCCAGTCCTCAAACATTGCATTAACTTTGACACATTCCTGGGGCTGTAGTTATGAAGTGAGAGTAAGTTGCTTCCCCAGGGAAAAATGGGGAAGTTAAGAAATGTACTTTGTTTCTGGAGTTATAAAGTGATGTCCAGACCCCAACCCCTTCTGCTTGCCCACTGATTTGCTAGTGAAGTAATCTGTTCAAACAAACCTTTATTTTACTCATCCCTGACAATTTTTTCCATCTCTTTTTAGAAATAAAATGATAGTGAAAAGAAGGAAGATGGAGAAGAAAGAAGAAAACAAAGAGTGATATATTTTTACAAAATGAATCAAATTTAAAAAGGGAACACTTTCTTTTTCAGGATTTTCAAGTTCATCCTCAATCCACTTCCTATGTTCAATCTTCAAGATTTGAAATCAACACTCCCACAGAAAGGCTGGTACAAATTTCCTTCTCTTGCCTATTCTCCCACTCCATCCCACCCTTCCCCTCTCTCTTTTTTATAAAAATGCACACACACATATGTACCAACACACTTATCTAACGTAAGAAAAAGAGCAAGCCTGCCATTCCAGTGTCAAGCTCTAAAGAATATCAAATTCACAAAAAGCTCCACTTACATGGACATACACCCGGTGACTGCCAGGAAGGACTCCATAGGCCTGCTGGTTGCCTGGTTCTCTGTTTTCTATGACTGTTTGGGACAAAGTTTGGAAGAAAGGGGGCAGGGGCATCAGTTTTTCAGTCAAACACAACACACAAAATATCTGTGCCAAGAAATCCCAACAGAATTTTAAAAATACAGAGCTTTAACTTTTGAAAAGAGCTAAACAAACAGTTTAAAAAGCACGCAAGAAACATACAATTGCATGAACAATTTACTGTGAAACTGACCTCACTCCCTATGACCCCAAGTCATAGGACTACCATTTTAGTGTAAAAAGGAACAAAATGTAGACTGTTTCCCCGCTTCAGTTCCCATCATACACTCTTCATATTAACCTCTCATATGCAAGGACTAGGTACCTCTGAGTCTGTCGTTCAATCTGTCAAGAGACTCCACTACCCGATGCTCTTCGATGGACAAGGCAGATGGCCCTCCTAAGCAGAATGGAAAGCAAAGAATTTAAATTGAATGAACAGTCTTGTAATTACATTGTTGAGGTCAGAAAATTGTGCTGGCTGAAAATGGCTATCCCAAAGATGTGTATACTATTATTTCAGTGTAAGCTTGCAGCTTCAAGGTCTTATTTAAACACGATTACTCCTGATGTTTGGATTCTGTCTGGATTTCTCAAGTTGTCAGGATGAAAACCACCATATGAGGATACAACTATGCACAAGGCCGGAACCTCAAATGATCAATGAATCAAGCTCATTAACCTTTGTTGATTTTGTGCCGTAAGTTGTTGTAGATCTGCTGTGTTTGTGCTGAATCGATGGCTGCCATCATACAACTGTCACTGACTCCTGGCCCATGGTATGCAACATCTCTTCAGCAGCCAAAAACCCTGCCATGCTCTCGGACACTAGACAAAGAGCAGAAGGAGACGAGGTAAACATACAGGAATTAATTTTCCTAATGAATTACAACTCAGATCAACCCAGACCAGCTGACTGTGCACGACACATTTGTTGTAACCACATGCATGTTACCAAAGCTGTTTTTGCAAGTTTTTGTAATGAAAACAAAATGCTATACAGCATGAGCACTGTATTATTTGTCAGTCTAAGTTCTTCTGAATACAAATTGTCAAATTTCCGTGGTGACAAAAGCCATCGTGTTAAGTATCTACCTTCTTCCTGAACCTGGTACCCTGCCGCATTTGCCATGCTTGTCATCTGACGAGGATCTAAGCTCTTACTGCTGACAGGTGCCGACCGTAATGTCTGATCCGACATGCCATTAGAGCGTGTTCCAGGGCCAGTGGTGCTAGTGTTTCGTCGTTGCTGCAACAAGCTGTAGTGCTGAGCATAGCCATTTTTGTTTTGACTGTCACTCTTCACATGGTTTGTCAGTATGTTACCAGTGGAGTTTGTTCCTGTGGGAGTTTTGGCATAGCTATATGTGCTATAGGCTGGTCGCATCCCACCTGAGTGTGGTAGGAATGTACCATCAATGTACTTGTTAGACAGCTGCACAGTGGGCCGGTTTTCCATGCGATGGTCACTGCTGTTGTTGTTGCCACCAGATGTCACTGTGTCTGCGGTGAGGGGGGTTGTTGTCACTTGTCCCTTGTCTCCCTTGTCCAGCATGGTGCGCATGTTCATCCACAGGTTGTTGATCTCATCATCAGTGGGTGTGCGATCGATGCGCAGTCCTGTTTCACTGTACACTGTTTTACTGTTGTTGCTGTTACCGAAGTGGGAGTGAGATGGCAGCAATATGGAAGTGCTGGTGGCCTTGCTCACTGGTGTCCTGGAGGCATTACCAGGAGGATTCTGGGAAATTCCATTGGCAGAAGTGGTTTTGCCAAGTCCAGCCTTCTGCATGCTGTCCCCTTCCATGGCAAAAGTAGATATACCTGAGATATTCCTGCCCTGTGCCATGGTATGTACTAAAGGTGCAGGGTTGCTCCCAGCAGTAGTGGTTCCAGCAGATATTTTATCACTTGCCTTGAGGGCAGTGTAGGTTGGAATGCATGACATAAAGTTGTTATTGACAAGTGTCACCTGCAGCAAACAAAACAGTGAGAGCTACTGCACACACTGAAAAAATGGTTAACTATACCTGTATTTGTACTTTCAATTAATTTGGAAATCTCTTACTGACAATAAATTTAGAAATGCCTGTGTCATAATACTTCATAATACATTTCCATGCATCCCTACTAGCCTTTTTCTCCAGCTGTGATTTGTGTACAGTAATGCCTGTAATAGAGCCATCAGCCATGTGGCCAGCAGCTTCACTGCTCATGATGATGTGGGCAGCAGCCTTAGGACGGATGGTAACTGGGGTACGGGAGGGTCCAGCACTAGCAGCACGTGGAGCCCTTGTATTGTTCATCTCTCCTGATCCCACTTTGGCTGAAGCAGGGCGTACATGCCTCACCTCAGGGGCTGCAACTGAAAGTGATGTTTTAATCACAGAGGAGGGAAAATGAAAAAAACAAACAAACAACAAAACTGAAAAACCCTTAATGCCACAAAAACCCACATTCAACTTTTCAAACTGGTTAGACACTGAAATAGCATTGGCTCTTAATCCTTTAATGCAACCAAGTTACCAGCATTTTCATATGCTTGGAATAAACACTTGCTTTGGTAAATCTGATACGCATTTCAGAACAGAATTAGCAAGTCACAACAAGCTTATGATGTGAGTACTGATGGGGAGTCACTGGCCTTATAGGCTTCACTTCATTTTCTTTTGAGTTCATTCTTAGAAGAGGAAAGAATTTTACAGCTGTTTTCATTGGCTGCAGAGTCATTACTATAATTGTTTCATTGTGCGAAGTTGAAAAAGAAACAAAATGTGTGGGTTTTATCCCAAGATGGACTTCTTGTGTATGTACAAGCTTTGTTTTGTGTAAGACAGGCAATGTCTGAAAGAGACATGTGAAATGATCCATATCTATAATCGCTATCAGCATTCTGGTTACAAGAATGTTCGATTTTGAGACTATCTCCCCCCTTTTAAATAAAAAAGCAAACCAGGAAAATAATCCTCTTATCTCTACAGTAATCTGAAGTTAACACCATTTCATCTTACCTGGCCTAATTATGATGTCATCTTGTGACTGTTTCTTAACAGATGTTATCTGAGTGGCTTCTGTCAAGCTGTCTTCACTGTCATCATCTTCATCTACACCTTCCTCCTCATACTGAAGATCAGCAAACCGGACTGCTTTCTTCTTCATCTGATTTGAGACCCAGTGTCAGTTTTAACTCAGTCTAGAATACATTAATGAAAATAAGCAAGCTTTGAAATTCTGTTTGAGGTATCTCTAGATAGAGGCACTGCAGTTCTGGTATAAATCTGCTTCTCCAAGACATAACTAGTTTTTGCTCTCACTTACCTTCCTTTTCTCGGAGTCCTTGTTTATCAGGTGTTTCCTGGTCATCTCAATGCTATCTTGTACATCAAACTTGGTCTGTCGCATGGCAAGGGATGATTTATTTTTCCATTCAATTTCTTGAGAGGGTCTCTTCAAGATACTTCGCACCTCTTTTTGGATGGCATTTGTGCTATCCTCCTCAAACATGACCTTACACTCACGAGGTCCATCTCCAGACATAGTGTCTTTAAAAACTGCCAGATGTCCATTTTTTGGACCAAGCGTCCCCTTGGCAATACTGCCTTCCAGGTTACTCACAGGTGCTTGGTTCTCTTTTCCTATATTAGACACATTAATAGCTTTACTGGTCTCTGATACACACTGAAAAGCCGATGTTGAGCTGGGATTTGATACTGCTGATGCTGAGTGGGAAACAACCTGAGTCACAGGAGGCCCAGAATTGTTTTCCTGGTTCCTGGGAATCACAGAATCTACAGCGATGCCACCAAAACTGGACTGGTGAGTTGTGACTGTGCTCAGGTTGAGGGGTGCCTGTGAATACAAGGGCTCTTTGTTGTGGTTGGTATTGACCGAAGTGTAGATCCATGTCATGGTGACTGCTGTGGCTGTACTGCGGGCACTGTGGGGGCTAATGTTGGTGGCCATCACCCTGTCTTCTGCCATGTTGCTAGCAAACAAAGGTGGGGTGACAGTGGGTAAGACTGTAGATGCACTTATGGCTGCTGAAAAAGGCCCCTGAGTCTCGTTCTGTTGTGAAGGCAGCGGGGAAATCCAAGCATACACGTGAGCCTTGGGCCGGTCAACTTCTGCAAAGTTGTCATCTTGATTATTTGCACAGGTGGCAAGCACAGCTGAATCTGTGCATGTGCTGGCAGAAGGCATTGATGTGGGTGCTGGCATTTGGAGCTCATCAACTTTTCCTGAACAGTAATTCCTTCTGTCTGCCTTCTGTACATCACCACCTCCAACATTGCCACTAGAGTCAAACCTGCGATGGGCCAGGAGCTGCCTGCTGTACTGCATAGCTGGGGCTGGCTGCTTTATCGCCTGATTTGGAGGAGATGCTATGGCTTGCTGAGCCAAGCAGGGAGGTGTACCAGAAGCAATTGAAGTCACTGTTGCACTGACTGGTATTTCTGTAGGGCTGTGATGGTAGCCACTTTGTAGCACAGTGGCCCTAGAAGGCTGGTTCTCTACAGCAGACTTGAAACCTTGAGAAACAGACTCAACAGCTTGGTTGTTAGCTATGGTGCTTAAAACTGGCTCTCCACTTCTGCTATTACTTGTTAGCACTTTCTTCAAATCCTGCTGCTTCCTCTCCATCTGTTCCTGAGCAAGCTGGCCACTAACTTTGTTTCTGTCAATTGCTGGCTGCCCAGGAACATGGTCTTTCAGCCTGCCTGGGTCAGAATCTGTATATGCTTGCTGAAACCGAGTCTCTGAAAAACTGCTTGATTGCAATGGTCCTTCAAGACTATCCAAAGAGGACAAACTCTCATTATCTAAAGAATTCTCACTTGCATCCTCCATCCCTTGAAGGGTAGGATCGTTGTCTATTTCCTGACGTATGGCCTGGTTGAATTCCTGCAGAGACTTCTGTTGTTGCTGTAGCAAGAACTGCTGGTGCTGCTCGAGCTGGTGTTCAAATCGACTGCGACTGCTGGTCAGGTTTCTCATGCTGTGCTCAATCATTTCGGCTTTCATGGAAGTATCCAGAGTGCGTTGTACCCCAGATGCTGGCCTTGCGATTCCCTTGTAATGGGAGTCATGGGGGCTGCTGGCCCTGTCTCCATGACCATTCTTTATAAGTGAGCGTGTCAAGGGATCTTGACTATTTTGCTGCTGATGATATATAAGCGGCATGCCTGCTAATTCCTCATCACGGTAAATGGTGTTAGGTGACACTCCTGTGACTAGTCTCAAAACCTCATCAATTTCATTTTGGCGGACAGACCCATGCATTTGACGGTGAGAGGAAATACAGATATGAGATTTACCGCCTATATGGCACCGTTGGTATTTTTCAGTTGCTTGCTGCTGTTCCTGGTGACGTCGATTCAGAATCTCTTGTCTTCTCTTCTCCTCACGGGCAGCATCAGTTTTTCTTTTTTGTGCTTGAAGTCTGCAAATTATTACAGATTTCTAGAGGAATGCTACTAATTTAAGCATCCAAGTATAAACAAAGATTATCAGCATATTATAATGAATTCACAATTAATGTCATGATGACCTATAACCTCGCTGCTTCAGTATAGCAGTTTGATGCAGATTTAAAAATTTTTGTTCCAACAAAAAGCAGATACTCAGAAGGATTAAAAAAAATATTTTTACGCTATAAACAACTGAAATATACACAAATAATTTGATACTGTTTGGGAAAGAGACAAGGTATCCAAATGCTGTCAGTTAAGCTTTTTATTGTGGAAGTTAAAACTGATATCTCTCTGTACTATCAAGTCAGTGTCTAGAACAGTAACTTTCTTGCACTTACAAAAGGAAGAAAGAAAATAAATGGCAAATTAAAATCTGAAGAATATAGTGATCTCCTTCCTATGTCTGTTATCTGTACATGTATAGAGGTGCATTCCTATAACTTGCCAATTCCACACACGTGCATGGTGAATATATAGAGTAACTTAAACAATTAGGAATCCCAGTTGTAAAGAAAAAAACTACATTAAAAATAGACTTGATTGCACAAAGGTGTGTAAAAGTAAGGGGGCAAGCAAGCAGAGATGGTGTCAAATTTATACAACATAACTGCACATTATTAGATATCTAAGGAGCTACAATATATGGCCTCTTTGATATCTCCACCAAAAAAAACAAAACAAAACAAAACAAAAACAAAGCCACAAAAAACAATAAATCTAGCATCCGCTTACCTTCTTCGTCTGTTTGTTTCTTGTGAAAGACGTCGTGCTCTCGCAAGAACATCTAACTTTTCTGGGACACAGTCATTTTTCAACTTTTCTATGTGTTCTCTTTCAATGTATCTGTATCGCTTTCTGAAAGTGATTTAAGGAAAATCAAGATACCCATTTAAATATTATTATGTGATTTTCCTTTTCCACTGTAAAGGACCTATGACAGTTGGGAAAAGTAATACCTTAGTTTCAGTTAATAGGTAACAACATTTAAAAAACTATTATAGTAGCTATCATAACTTTATTACCATTATAATCATGAACATAAAAAACTGTATACTTAAAACAATAGGGTTAGGGGTTACTGTTGTGCACAAAAATGAAATAAAATCAATATTTTAAACTTCAGAACTGGGTGACATTAGCTCAATACTTGTCAGCAACAGAATTTTATGAAGTATACATATAATCTAATCTGTGGTGTAAGTACCAAATCATTAAAAATATAATACAGTGAACAACGATCTTTAAACTTATTAACGGGTAAGGTCCACACAGGCCTAATAAATGGCATGACAGATATTCCGAAGACTTAATGTTGAACTTTCAACATTAAATGACCGCCATGAACAACATGCTAGCTTAGAAAAGAAAAATTCCTCTCTAAATACAAACGATAATTTATTTAATTACATGATCATGATAAATCACCTTGTCTTGTTCTCTTACGAAGATTATTAATTTTCTGGACTTTTCGTTATTACATTTACTTACCATCTGCCTGCTTCAACCTAAAACTCTTATAAAGATAAAAGATATGTTCACCCATACCGACTCAATTGACTCTCACGGCTTACACTATAAATATCACATCTAGTAGGAAGGATACGAATATGCTCCAGCAAGAAGCTTACTATCCATTTTGTATCAAAAGTGTGCTTCAGATCGAGCTCACTCGTAAACAGCGCAAAAACGAAGCTGGTAGTAGTGATATTGCCATAGACAGGTTTATGTTGATGTACGATGGATACCAAGGGCGGCCATGTTGTTTTAGTAACAACATGCGCAGGAATGTCAGCCTTTCGAGGGTTCTGCGCATCCACAAAGTTACCTCCCTTGCATTGGATGTAGATAGGTGGACTGCTGTCTGTCTGTCAAGGTCAGGTCAGGTCAGGTCAGTCCCATGCCCGGTCCGGGCGTAGGGGGGACCGTCCGGCAGCAGCAACAGACAGAATTTTCCACCCGGTCCTGTCTTGAGCAGATGAGAGCAGGTCTGGCATCTCGCGTTCGGTCCATTCTTTGATGTTGGTGACCCAGCTTTTCCTCGGACGACCACGACAACGCTCCCTTCGAGGGTTCCTTGTAGGATCGTCTTTGGACAGGGTGTTGTGGCGGGTGACGTGACCGAACCAGGCGAGCTTGCGCCGCTTCACTGTTGCCAGAAGGGCTCATGTGGGCCCACGAGGGAGGTTACGGTGCTCGTACGTATGCGTTGGTCTTGTGTTCGCGTACGAGATGCGGAGCAGCTTTCTCAAGCACTTGTTCTCAAAGGCCTGGAGCTTCTTTTCCGTTGCGGCAAGCAGCGTCCAAGTCTGCAGCCGTAGAGTGGATTGACACTACGAGGGACTTGTACAGCCTGTGCTTGGTACTGAAGCTGATTGAGTTGCTTCGCCAGATCCTATCCAGCCTGGACATTGCGGATGTTGCCATACCAATCCTGATACGGATCTCTGCTGTACAGCAACCATCTCTAGTCAGGTGGCACCCAAATACTTGAAGCTGTTGACCTCCTCCAGTTCTGGCCGTTCATTGACGATGTTGCTGCTGCTGTCGGTGGTGGAAATAATCATTATTTGCTTTTTTTCTGAGCTTATTTCCATGCCATAGGCCCCCGCTCGCCTGGAGAGTCTGTCCGTCAAATCCTGAAGTTCGTTGTTACTGCCTGCCATGAGGTCAATGTCATCTGCAAAGCGAGGTTGCACAGGGGTCTGCCACCAATGGAGATTGAGGTAAGGTGGTTGTGGAGGGTGTCCTGCATGATTTTTTCAAGGAAGATGTTAAAAAAGGATGGGAGAGAGTAGGCACCCTGACGGACCCGATCGTCATCGCGAAGAACTCGCCTAGTTGGTTGTTGAGTAGTACCGCGCTGGAGGCGTTCTTGTAGAGTGCTGCTACCATCTGGATCAGTCCCTCCTCTATGTTGAATGATCTCATGACCTGCCAGAGTCCATCGTGCAGACACGATCAAAAGCTTTTTTGAAATCGATGAAGTTATGGTATAGTTGACGTGATGCTCCAGGTGTTTTCTATCATAACAGGCAGTTAAAGACTGTTCTACGTGCCGTTTTCTTTCCAGCCCTGAAGCCAGCCTGTTCTTCTGCAGAAGTTCCTCTGCAAATAGGTTTTAAGCGGTTGAGGATGATTCTGAGCATTACTTTGCTTGATGACTTATCAGACTGATGGTTGCTGTAGTTCTGGCACTGCCTCAGGTTCCCTTTTTAGGGAGTGGGATGATGATAGACTGAGCCATTCTTTTGGCATTTCTTTTCTTCCCATATCTTTTGACACAGTGTGGTGAAGGCCTTGGTTTGTTGCGTCTCCTCATGCTTCAGCAGCTCAGCAGGTACGTTGTCCACACCAGGTGACTTTCCTCCTTCAGACTGTGCATAGCTCTCCCTCATCAGTGAGGCTGGCAGGTCTTCAGTCTCTCTTGTCCCAGTCTGGTGATGCTGGAGAATGTGGTGCTGGCTCGATCTTGTAGTTGTACAAGTCTTGGCAATATTCAGTCCAACGACTTAGTACAGCAGCGTTTTCCGTAAGGAGCTGTCCGGCGCTGTCTTCGATGATGTGGCTGGTGCTGCTGAGTCTTGTGAGGGCCTTCAGTATTTCAATATGCCTCTTGCTGTCTCGCTAGCCATGCCTATTTCCATGCTGCAACACTGGTCTTCGATCCAATCTTCTTTTGCTCCTTCGATCTTGTTCTGATGCTGGTTGACAAGTCTGTACTTGTCTGCTGACGTCGGGCCCCCCCCCCCCCCCCCCCCCCCCCCCCCACCCCCCCCCCCCCCCTCCCCCCCCCCCGACCTCTCCTTTCTTTTCAAGGCTCTCCTTTCGTCGCAAAGATCAAGGATGTCGTTGTCACCAGGGTTGTTTGCGCTTCTCTGCTTCCCCAGCACTCGTCTGCAGTAGAGTAGCACCTCTTTGATACTTCCAGCAAGGTCTGTCAGAGACCACGCTTATACTTTTAGCAGGGTGTTTGAAGTTCTCCGCTGGTAGTCTCGGTGAGCCTAAACAAAGAATGTGACTAAACCAGAAGCTTTGAACAAGCATGCCTCGTTTTAGTAGTTAATCTGAAGTGTGAATAAACCGGAAGCTTTATATACACCTGCCTCGTTTTTAGTGTTAAACTGGGGGGGTGGGAAATCGTCTGCCAGCAGTTCAGTAATACAAGTTACTTGATCCGATGGTTGTTGTTTTCTCTACACCCTTACTTCACGCTTTCGTTTTTTATTTTATTTGTTTAATTTAAGAAAGGCTGCTAGAATTGCAGAAATATGCAGATGACATGACCCAATATAGTGGGCTGCCCAAGCATGAACAGTCGCTGTCACAGTACCATGCTTGCATTAGAGGACTGGTTTGACTGCAGCTTTCTGGAGCTGAATTTTGGGAAACATGTAGAGATCTAGCTCCTCCTTCATCTAGATGGCCTTTGGTAGTGGACGTGATTTTTAAAAAATGGCACTACTAACTACTTTCTCTCCTGGGGACAGTAGGTGCTGACGGCTGCTTGTTTTAAATAGCTTGGTACAGTCATGGATGGAAGGCTCTCCTTCTGTGAAAAGTTATCTTAATTAGTAAGTGTACTGTGAGTATAAGATAAATTTCTGTTTTGGACTTGTACCTTATACAGATAATAAAGATTGATTGCATAAGAATTCCTAAAGCGCAAGTGTAATGCAGCGTTTCAAGTGGCCAATGTGACTACCTGTGCAAAGGAAAAGACCTATATGGACTGTAAACAATGTGTGATGCAAGTAAGTGTTGCCTGTTTTTCAATTGTAGGAACCTATAACCTATGCAACAGTTTTAATAACAATAATGACCATGAATTAAGTTGATTGATATAGCACTTTACACCACCACCAAAGGCAGGCTCAAAGTGCTATACCAAAAAAAAAAAAAAAATCAATCTTTCAATAGTAAAAACTAAAATGATTGCAAACTCATCTAATATCACCATCTGATTCATCTGTTGAAAATGTGACACTTCTCTCTCATTCCACTTTACCAAATATTCATTTTCTGTGCCACCCCACTGACCACAGAAATGTTAATTCTTTTTAATCACTTTCTTTTATTGAACATAAGTTGTTTTTATTACACATAAGCTCATATATGTACTTGAAGAAGTAAAATATTAGCATGATAGTCTGAAAAAAAAGTCAAAGGATGTAATCAGGTTTAAGAAATATTTTGATCCTTTCTATGCAATGAGCAAGACATAAGAATCTAGTTAAAGTAGTAAGAAATATATTTATGTCATATGTTTGTGGATGGATACAGTGGACTGTGAATCACATTATAGGATACAGTTATGTGACCTTGAAATGGCAATGAGAAGATGCTGCATTACTGTGGCTAAAACATCATTCAAAATACTCAAAATTTTACATAGTAAATCTAGCTTGCAAAAAGCTGAGATTTCATAGGATTAATGTGCTTCTTGTAAAAATATTAGTCTTCTTCTCCAAGACATTTTGTAAATTGTAAACATAGATTCTTAGTGTTATAAGTGTTCACAAGCAATGGAGGTATATGTAGGCTAGGAATTCTCTAACCTTTGTTTTTCAAAAACTAATCCACAAAGGAGTCTTTTGGTAGTGGGAAAGGGAGATAATGTCTGAGGTGGCACAACCATAGAAGGCTTGCAATATTAACCACTGATAAGTTCAAATGGACAAATCAACAATTTTTCACAGGTGCCACACATTTTTAGAATGTTCAACTAAAAGCGCTCAATTGAATCCAATATGAAGCATGGTGCCTGTAATGCTTCAAGAGAAATGTGGTTGTGGAATGAAGATACCCAACAAGAAAAATTTGATGTATGTAAAGCAGAAGTGAGCATAACATGATAGTGTGAGTGACTGTACAATATGGCTTTTGACTGAGTAAAACACGTGAAGTGGTACAGATTCTGAGACTTACCATGATAAAGCTATAATTATGAATTTAAAAATGTTTGAGATCAAACAATATAAAAATTTTATAACAATAACAAAAGCTAAAACAAGCTAAAAACAGATTCACACCACAGCATTGCTTAAAAAAATCAACACATAAAATACTTAGAATAAGCAAAATTCTCACTGGAATTATATAAAGAAAAATGTTCTAAATTACCTTCAGAATTAGAGAATGTTCATGAATAAGGAAATAGCCAGTCTCACCACTTGTTACCTTCCCCCCACCCACAACATTTGATGTTTCTGGTTTTTCTAAATTACTTTATTGTTCTTCTTAGAAAAATTAGCCAATGATTATTGCCTTGCTCTGGGTCACTGAAAGGACATCTGTCAAGAAGGGCACAGATGCAAAAACCCTCAGATAATCTCTATTTTTACATAAGTTTAAAAATATTCAACAACAAATATGATTACATCCAACTGTTCAAAAATGTTTTTAAATAACAATCACTGTACAAAATTATCACATAGACGGTACTGAAAAAGTTGAGCTACTTGAAGAAATCTTAAAAAAATAGGATAACACATTGCTAGCAACAAAAAGTATAACAGTAAATGCTTTCTATGCACATATCTATACAAGACATGCCATAGATATATCAGACAAAACGGTCAGGTAACCCTGTGCTGAAGAAAATCAATTACTATAAAACTGGTGATATAACACAGTCATTTACAACAGCTATATGAAAGAGTGATTGCAACAACTTTGTATATCTGGCAAAAATCATTACATACAGCCCAAAACGATAATTCATCATAGCGTTGAATGACTACGATTTTATGTCACATCACAGATTCATCTTAGAACTTACAGTATTGACAAAAATCTCACTTATTGCAGTAAACAGTGATTGAAGGAGCACAAGAGACACTAACGGAGCATCAAAGCAGTCTGCTCATACATTCTATCATGCAGACAAACAAAAATGAATGTACTCTCATACATGGCCTTGCAAGTTAACATAAAATGAAGAATATTGCATATTTACCAATCTCACATCTGTCTGCTGAGCACAATATGGTGAACAGAATGATATTTTTGCAATTCATCTTCAAAAATGTTGTAAGGAAGATCATATTCGTTTTGTTCCTTTCTGGTTTGGAATGTTTTTGAGAAATGCTGCATTATTTCCTGGCAAATTATAGGGCCTAAAGGAAATAAACACAAGAACAAGTCGATAAAACTCGCTACATTTAATAAAAATGCATGCAGTCAGATATCCTCTCCCAAATTTTACAAATAAACAGTACAAATTTTTAACACCAAGCAGCAAGAACTCTTATGAGAACGGGGAGAACTCCACAAGCGCATCTCTCAAGCCTAAGCCCAATTAGCTTCTTCACTGTTAAGAAGTGGCAGAAAGGTGGCTTTACAACCTTGACCAGCATATATAACTATTGTGGTCACTGAGGTCTATAGCAATAATAACTATCCATCTGGAAAACTGCGAATAATAACTAAGCTGTGTGAAATATGAAAAATCTTTTTTACAATGATGTATTCGCACCATAAGCAGATGAACTGCATTTCTTATCTGCGCAATCATCGCAAATCATTAAACAACAGACGCGTGACAACTAGTGGTTTAAATATAATTGCAGATTGT